>NW_028292582.1:8960736-9260736 GCF_029948245.1 Actinia tenebrosa | reverse complement strand
ACAGCAGAATATCAGCAGCAAGACCTAGAGTAACGAACATAAAGGACATTATTTGTTGGTATTTTGGTATGGTGGCGCTTTGAGTTGTAAAAAAGGTGAAGGAGGGAGGAATGGAAGAGGGAGGGAAGCAAGGAAGCAAGGAAGCAAGGAAGGAAGGAAGGAAGGAAGCAAGGAAGCAAGGAAGCAAGGAAGCAAGGAAGCAAGGAAGCAAGGAAGCAAGGAAGCAAGGAAGCAAGGAAGCAAGGAAGCAAGGAAGCAAGGAAGCAAGGAAGCAAGGAAGCAAGGAAGCAAGGAAGCAAGGAAGCAAGGAAGGGAGGAAGGAAGGAAGGAAGGAAGGAAGGAACGAATGAATGAACCAACGAACGAACGAACGAACTAAAAAAATAAAAAACGAACGGACGGACAAAATAAAGAAGGAACAAAAGAAAGAAGAAAGGAAGGACAGAATGAACGAACGAACAAACGGTGGAAGAAATGAAAGGAAGGAAGGAGGAACGAAGGGAGGTAGGTAAGGAATAAACGAACAAAATAAGAAAGAGACGGAGATAAGGAGAAAGGAAAAGAGGGAACAGTGACAAAAGGGAACAGATAAGACCAGCTACTAACCTTTAACATTCACATTGGCGAATTCTCTCGAGTCAGTACCTAACACCACATCCACCTCCCATAATGTTGCACCAAGCTTAAAGCTGAAACTTTGGTTTGAACTCGTCGAGCTTGAAGACGAAGAGTCTGTAGGCTCTTCTGTAGACTGGGGTAAACTGTTAAAACATGACAAGAAAATCCCTTTTGTATAAGAATGGATAAACAAGCAGTATAATAAAGGCTTTATTGAGCCGATATCAGGCAAGTTTTCGAAGATGTCCGCTTAATAGATGTACAATACGATAGGGGGGGAAATCGGTCGTAGTTTTTAGGGTGTGAATAGCATCAGAACTGTGCTCTGTTCACTAATACAGCACAGTTCCAGACCAATCAAGAGCACGCACAATGAAAGGTAATATATATCTCACCTGGAAGTAAGAGTGAGAACATGCGCTTGTAGATCTACTGCAGACTTTTGTGGACAACTTATTTTCAGTTTTCTGAATTCAACGTTGGCTGTTTGTTGTACTGAACAGTGAGTGGATTCAAATTCAGGACAAGCAGGATCCACCTGGGAAACACATGGAAACATCCATGAAAATCTATAAACAATTACTTCAATGAACGTCAAGGAAATATAGCAACAACAACATCCGTGACAACTTCAGAATCACCAACTGCAGTAACGACAATAATAGCAGAGCAACAACAAAAACACCAAGAGCAACATAACACAACAGCATGCAGTAGCAACAAGAACAGCAACAACCACAAAAGAAATAACAGCAACAACAGCAGAAGCAACAGCAACAACAGTAACAACAACAACAACAACTGCAGCGGCAGCAATTATAGAAACAATAGCAGCAGCAACAACAGCAGCAACAACAACAGCAAAAATAACAGCAACAGCAGCAACAGCAATAGCAGCAACAACAACAGCAGCAACAACAGCCGCAACAACAACAACAACAACAGCAACAACAACAACAACAGCAACAACAACAACACCAACAACAACAGCAAAAATAACAGCAACAGCAACAGCAACAGCAGCAGCAACATCACAGTAGAGTATTGCTAAGTTTCAGTTTAATCTTACTCTTACCATCTTATAGCCAACAGATATTAGGTCTTCTTCCCTCGATGATGATATTATAGAGACAGGTTGCTCATCAGGACCTTAAAAACAGCAAAAAAATTGATTATCTATATACTTTATTCCTTTGATCGTACCAGCCCTTTCCTTTTTGTATCTGACACTTTTCCTTTCTTTCCATGTGTTACTTTCTTCTCTGCTTCTCCTCTCGTTTCGCCTCTTCTCTCCTCTTCTCTCCTCTCCTCTCCACCTGTTTCCTCTCCGCCCTTCTCAAATTTTACGCCCTTCTCAAATTTTACGATTCAATATTCCTCACTTTACTCACCAGTATTCATACGATCAATGAGGTCAATAGTCCCCAGATCAGCCTGTACATTGACTGTCCATGTATCTAGCATAACTGTTGCCAAAAGTTTTTCTATGTTTAGGACAAGATAGGGTTTGATCTGGTCATTAACAATCAGAGGCGAAAGTACTATGACCTAAGAAGGAATGCAAAGAAATAGTCTCTTATTATTTCAAATCAACCCTATCTAATTTAAACTGGTTAGAGCTGTGCTCCTGGGTCATACATAGACTGTATAGCGGCTGCCAGAGGCGCCTTCACATGCTTTCAGTCATCAAAATGAAAATGGAAGTAAAACCTTTTGGACGTTAAAATTGCACTTGAGGTTGACTTGCTCATCTGCATCACTAGTGGAAGCTTCCTTGGAGGCCAAAGGTTCAAACACTGGAAAACAAAAAACAAAAACAATAAAGAGAAATTGGTACCAAACATTAGTTCATCATTTAAAAAATATTATTAGAAGCAAATAGATTATCATCCATCTACGAGAAAGAAGCAGTGCAATAGACGTCTTTACCTTGGGCGTAATGTTTCCCGATTTCAAACTACGTGTCAATCTCAAGAGTATCAGTTCTTTGTCATTCCCTAGAGTATCATTTCTCTGTTTAGCTGTTGCACATGACTAATGAAAACTTAAACAAAGAATATCATTCTCACGGGAATGACATGTGGACTGAATTAGATAAACAAAGCACCCTTGGTAATCTATGTGTAAGATGGTCAACATAGTCATGTTACCGCTAGCGATTCTTTGTCTGAATTGTTCGACTCTATCCTCAGCAACATCCAGACTTTCCTCTGAATGTGCACGCGGTGGAGTATCTAGCTCTGTTGAAAGAAAAAGTATACAGTCGCAAACATATAGAAATATGTCCCTTCTTAGAGTGTAGCTTTTCATTTTTTCCCATCCGTGAAACTCCAGATGTCTGGGTTTTGTCTTCTATCATTTCTTTCTTATTCATACAAATATTTATCCAATCCAGGCAAGCAGGCGGGCAGGAGGGCGGGCAGGCAGGCAGGCAGGAAGGCAGGGGTGGGCGGGCGGTCAGGCAGGCAGGCAGGAAGGCAGGGGTGGGCGGGCGGGTAGGCAGGCAGGCAGGCAGGCAGGAAGGGAGGAAGGAAGGAAGCAACAAATAGTGTCACATCTGGGTCGCACAAGTAACACAAACCTTCTTTTCCTTCAGAGAGATTTCTGTTTAAGACCATCATCAACAGTTTGTAATCTGGTATAGCTATATTAATCTAAAAGGAAAAAAGGATGGTCTAAGCAAATATTCTCTATTCCATCCATGCATTACACACCAAACAATTCCAGTGGATTGGAAAATAAGAATTTTCAAGGATTTTTCCAGATCTCCCAGTAAAATTTGGATTTTTCTCCTCGAAATTCAGCCATAAATTTACACCTTTTGATAGACCTCTTTAGCTTGGACATAAGGTTTTCCCATTGCAGACCAAATGTCATTCTCTTGAGAATAAGATTCTTTGTTTGAGTTGCATCCATATTCATGTGTCTTCTCATGCGCAACCGTTAAACAGAGAAATGATACTCTAGAGAATGACAAGTGGCGTGAAATAAGAAAACATTAGGCTCAAAGTAAAGAAGCTATTACCTTAAGAAGTGGAAGAACAGCGTCTACTTCTATCAATGGTAGATGACTCTTCGTTATCTGTAGTCTTCGTTGTACAGTTACGTCCAGTTTGATAGGCTCTATCAAGTAGTCTGTGGCATTTTTGACATTCTCCGACAAACTAAAATAAATAAATAATGGGTTCTTATATAGCGCATTTAAAATATCTCAATGCGCTTCACATTCATAACCAGTGGAGGACTTTACGGGCCGCGTATTAAGGCGCTAATGGCAGCCGTGCAGCTTACGATTATGAGTGTGAAATCCTCTACTCTTACGCGAATAATTCAACAGGTTCTTTTATGTCCCCCATTTACTGTAGGTTAGAAAGGGTTGAGAGACAGGGCCTACGGTCTAACCGGATGGTTAACCGCCAACCGGTTAAACCAAAGACATTCAAATTGTTACAATTTTCAATGCATTCACAAGCGCAATTGCACGTTTTCAATCATTTCAAAGGGAGTGAAATAACAAAAGGCAAGGCTGCCATGTTGGATGATGTCTTTCGTCAAATCCATCCAAGATGGCGGCTATGACGTCATGTGCAAACTAAGTACATATTTTTTGAAGCATATGCTTTCGCTTGTGTTTGCACAGATGCATGGTATTTCAAGTATCCTTTCTTACCATCGAACTTCAAAAGACTTCAACGTAACAGCCATATTATCCATGAGAACACCATCTTGGCCCTTACTTATAGCATTAGTAATCTCAAGTCTACCAAGATCTGCAATCATCATGTCCTTAGAGAACGAGTGTCCAGGGATTATTAGCTGAGGAGCATGCACGCTGATGTTGAGTCCTATCTTGGAACCACTCTCTTGGATGCCCTGCGCCTATACAAATTGGGAAAAGTAGAAGCTTTTTAAGAGAGCATTCATTTTTTGTGGAGGGGGGGGGGGGGGTTATGTGAAATCTTTAGCCTCTTCTCTCCTGTCGCCATAAAATAGAGATCCTCCCCTTGAAATTTGTATAATTCTTTACCTTCCCCTTTATGCAGTATAAGATTTTTGATAACCCCCTCATTTTGGCTGAGTAGAAATTTAATGGCCATTCTCTGGATTCCGCCGACCCCTCCCCTCCTAAAAAGTGAATGCTTCGTAAAGCCACATGAAAAGCGCTCTGAGTAAACAAAATGGTGAAGCAGGAATCGTGGAAAGGGAAAAGTTGGGGGTCATTTTTTGTGAATATGCAAGTTTAACCCTTTTTCAATTCTAATCCCACCACCTTGCACACTCCTACTTTGGACGATTCTCCGCGGTCCTTATAAATACAACGTTTTAGCACCTCATTTTATTACCTTGGTTTTGAGTGCCTTCTGCGTTATATTCTGAGCGTACGACACCGTTTCTGGGCTGACCAGAGCTTGTAAAAAGTTCTAGAAGAGAAAGAAAAATAGTAAAATAAATGTTTAGTGAGAAAGAAACAATCATACAAGTGTGTTTTTCTGAATCGAGACAAAAAATTGTAGTCAGTTTTACCAAATTTTTATCGAAAGCAACCTCTCCTACATTACTGGCGTTGGCATTGTAGTGCATTTTGGGGCTCTCTTAGGGAGGAAATATATGCCATCTTGGAAATATGTCATCTAAAACAGTCCCAAAATGCACTGCAATGCCAACTCGACCCAGGTTTTTCTCGACCTCGGAATTGCTCCTTCATCTGTGTAAGGAATGCGAGTGTTAGACATACTTGTATATGAGCAGTAAATCCACTCAGAAAGACGAAGGTAAATCGGCCAAGTTTGAGATCCACTATTACATCCAGTGCTAGAGGGTCGTTAGAGCTCCTCTTGTTGTCAAAAAGCGTTATCTACGAAGTAACGAAGAAACAATAGTTAGTCACACCCGACTCGCTCAACTCCCAACGCATGCAACTCCCAGTGTCATAATATCTTAAGCTCGATAGAGTGCAAACAATTAAGAATTAAGATTAATTAGAAAAATTAATTAATTAAAAATTAAAAAATAAAGCTAATTAAACAATAGAAAAAAATGAAATTTGCATGAAATTGTGCTATTCAGTATTACTAAAGTTTCACGGTTATATTGTTTGCACTCTAGAAATAGCAGCTTTGACATAAAAGAAATAACCTACCTCGCAGTCGAAGACAGTGTTGTCCTGAAGGCAAAGAATCTAAGAAACAAAAACACGATTAATGCATTTGTTGAAGGATGAAGGGAACAACTTCTTGAAAACCAAACGGATTTTGTAAATTTTCTGCATCCAACCTTTGATTTATTCACCATTTATAATTCATATTTTATAATCATTCGTGCATTCATTCCGCCATTCATTTACATCACATTCTTCACGGTTCCTCTACCATCTTGAATAAAGTATGATAATCAGTAACAAGATGGCAGATAAACCGTGAAGGGGACTCTAGAGGCTTTTCTCCATCACGTGATGGCAGCCATGACACGACGCAGAAACAATTAAATACGGTCTAATCTTATCTACACGAGGAAAAATTCAGTTTCCCAGAGGAAAGATACCCCATTGTTGTGCCTAATGTCATGGCTGCCATCACGTGATGCTGCAAAGCCTACATTACCTTTGGATATATTGTTCCTTCAGTTGCATTAAGAATACTGAGATCCTTTAACCTTTTTAAAAGAAATAAAATACAAAATACAAATAAAATACATCAGAACCATCGGGTTGCTCTTTCTATATCTTTCCACTTTATACATTATCTTAATTTTAATCATATATTAATTTTGTAAGTTTATTTTTTGTGGAAAAAATAAAAACCTTTAAAACAATCTTACCTTGAAACAGAATGAAAAATCACTACGATTTTTGTTTTTTTGGACGGAGTGATGTGATTTTTGCCTTCAAAAAAATGCTGCCATTAAGCGCAGCGCGCGCGAAACGACAAAAGAAAATTTGTATTTTCGCGCAACTGAGTGATTAATGTTTAACATTTGATCATTACAAAATATGCGCATCCCTCTTTTGTAATTTAATCACGTTGGATGCTGTACAGCGCGGTAGGAACTGAAAGCTTTCTCTTGTTTCTCTTTCTATCGTTTCTACTCTACTCACATTGTGTTTATTTTCGTCTCTGGTCCTCGTACATCAACTTTAACATTCAGACCTTGAATTAAAAAAAACAGTCAAAAAACGTTTGTTTTACGAACAACTAGAAAATCCACTTAAATGCTCTTCTCATTGTTTTCTTTGGCTTTTTTTCTTCTGTGATCTGATTGGTCAAAGGCTATGTTTTCTGTAATTTCATTGGCTCTTCGAAACAGTGTGAATAAAAAACTCAACTGCGCTTCGTGATTACATCGCAATGCTGAGAGCCAATCAGATTGCAGAAATGACCAATAAATTCTAAATGGATATAATTAATAATGGTTATTGAACTGAGGGAAGTGCAACACATTTCACTGGAAATTTTGGCCAACAAGTAGGGTGTGGGTAAGACGAAAATGAAGTATTACCTGACACTTTGATTTGTCCAACGGTTTTTTCCTTCGCTATTAACGTCACACAGACTTCCTCCATTTCCGCTTCGATGCACATATCGATCACACTACGGCTTACTAAAACAAAGTATATACCTTTGTCATAATGGCGGCCACTATGAACTAGAATAATCATTCAAAATGACTGTTTTCGCCCATCTCATAAACACATCGTTACCTGGTGAGATTGGACGAGCGGTCAGAACTTCGTCTTCTGTTATGGTTTGTAATGGGATTGGATTTTTTCGTACAACTGGCAGAATGGGCTCACTTTCCTCACTAGAAATAAAAAACGTTACCAAAAATGTGTTTTTTTTCTTATTCCCTTGGTTCCTACTTCCCTTCCCTTCCGTCCCTCCTTCTTTCCGTCCTTCCCTCCTTCTTTCCGTCCTTCCGTCCTTCTTTCCGTCCTTTCGTCCTTCTTTCCGTCCTTCCGTCCTTCTTTCCGTCCTTCCCTCATTCCTTCCTTCCTTCCCTCCTTCTTTCCGTCCTTCCCTCCTTCCTTCCTTACTTCCCTCCTTTCCGTCCTTCCCTCCTTCTTTCCGTCCTTCCCTCAAACATTCCATCCTTACTTCCATCCTTCATCTGTTCCTTCCTTCGTATCATCGTACGTACGTACCTTCCTTCCTTCTTTTATCCTTTCGTTCGTTGCACCCTTTTTCCCTCCCTCCCTTGCCCCTTCCCTCCCTCCCTTGCCCCTTCCCTCCCTCCATCCATCATATCTTGCTCCCTCCCTCTATGCCCCCCTTCCTCCCTCCCTTCTGGATTCTATATGTTTTTGTGCCTCTTGTGACCCGCACATCCCATGGTGTTCCTCGTACCTCTGTAGTAAGTCCAACACAAAAATTTCAAAGCTCGCCAAGGCCTCTTGCTGTGCCATCAGTTCTATCGAGCTGAACACTATCTTGATGCGTTGTTCAGTGTTGTTAAACTTCTCTGAAAATTCTGGGCCTTTAGGATCTGCCTATTAGACAAATACAGATTCAGCGACAGGTTATTGTTATTCTTGGGGTGGGGGCCGGAGGAGGCAGCCTTCTTTGGGAAGGGGAGAGTGGGGAGTACCTTAACATAGTTGATTGTTATCCATTCATTGTTTGATTTGGAGCTGAGGACGCACAAAGAAGATCCACCAGGGCCTTGAAAACAATTATACATATAATCAGTAAGCGACTGACCACATGAAAGTGAATAACTAAAAGTGCACAATTTAAAGGGACACATCCGACGATACGGCGGCCATCTTGGATTGCAAGACATAATGGGGCGTCCAAGGGGGCAAATAAAGCTTTGTTATACAGCAATGACGTCGATTGATATTGACAGCTCACCATAAGATGAATTAAGACGGCATATCGATCAGTTTTACCCATAAAAGAAAGACAATCACACAATCACACGAAACTCTATATATTTTCCCGTCGTTTTTTTTTTTGTTTTGTTTGTTTTTTTTTTTTTTTTTGTTTATGTTTTTTTTGTTTTGTTTTGTTTTGCCCCCTGGCAAGATGGCCGCCGTATCGTCGAAGTTATTTATTAATGAGGCAAAAAATCTGTAGAGTTACAAGCAATTAAGAGGTACCCCCCCCCCCAAAAAAAAGCATGAAAACGAGGCCCTGAAGGTGTTCGCTTTTAATATACCATTGTTTTCTAAAAGGAGGGGTTTAGCTAAGATTTTTGGAAAAAAGGGGGATGGGGTGGGGGCAAATTAAAAAATCCGCCATTTTTGTTTGGGAAAAGCCACCATTTTTGCTGCCACGAAGGAGTGGGGGGAGGGGGGGGGGAGAAGGGGGCAATTCACCCTCGCCCCCTAACCTAAGCCCTTGAAAAGAGCGTAATGAATAAAAACTTACCATGGAAATGGTTATCTAGTAGCTCAATAAAGCCCAGTGTAGTGGTAGCAGATATATTCCAGGTGTTAACAGTAAGGGTGGTAATAAGACTCTTTATTTCAAGGCTGATGTAGGGTTTGTCCAACATGGCGTCGGCTTTGTCGATTGTCACCAGAAGCTATAGGAGGAAATGTAAAATATAAATAAGATTATATTGGAAGAAAGGAAGACAGAAAGAAAGAAAGAAAGAAGAAGAAAGAAAGGAGAAAAAAAAGAAGAAAAAAGGGAAAGAAAGAAAGAAAGGAAGGAAGGAAGGAAGGAAAGAAGGAAGGAAAGAAGGAAGGAAGGAAGGAAGTAAGGAAGGAAGGAAGGAAGGAAGGAAGGAAGGAAGGAAGGAAGGAAGGAAGGAAGGAAGGAAGGAAGGAAGAAAGAAGGAAGAATAAGGAGAGAGGGAGTATGTTAGGAAAAAAAGAGTTGAAATAATGAAAAATAATAGTTGCCTAAAATGTATAACGAGATACCTGTTGTATGGAAAACTCTCCTAGGAGCTGAGTTCTTTCCGCAGTTTTAGATGCTTTGCTTTCTGTCACAGGCCTAATAATATTACAAAAATCAGAAATTTGACTTATTGACCTAAATCGGTGGTTTACACATAGCTTGAAAAATACAGTCATTATATATATTAGCCATTCTGAGGTCGAGAAAAAAACTGGGTCGAGTCTGATATTTCAGTGCATTATGGGAATGCGTTAAGAGGCAAAATCGACGCCATCTTGGAAACATGTCCCTAATACAGCCCTACAAGGCACTGCAATACGAACTCGACCGGCAGTTTTTTCCTTAACCTTGGAATGGTTAAGAAAAGGAGAGAGAGAAGGAAAAGGGCAAGGGAAAATAGGAAAGAATTTTCACGAACTTTGCTAGGTATTCGACAGAGTCGAACCAGACTTCGCCTTCGTCATCCTCTAAAAAATTCAAAATGATAAAAAATTATTGGAATAAAATTTATATGATGCCACGTTAGGCGTGCCATTAATGGTGTTTATCCAAAAGTAGTAGTCGGCACTAAAAAAAACAAAAAAACAAAAACAAAACAATGAAAGCCTCAATGCTTTAGAAAAACCTTTATATTACCTTCAGTTGTGTGGAAAGCCTCTCGACAAATATTCTGAATGCCTTGTGCCTCTTCCAGAGATAAAGTAGAAAGATTGTGTGTCCACTCCTATAAACATATATGATTACTTTAAATTCTTATCTAGGCATGAGCATTTGAAGTAGATTTCGTATCGCTGTGAAAAAACGCACGGTACGTACCTACCGAGCCGTGCCCATAACAGTACCGTCTCCGAGAATTTGATTCGACGAGCGGTGATCTTAAGCGCTGTGATTGGCTAATAGGATGTCGTGGCCGCGACAAAATCGTCTCCAAGTATTCAGATTGGACGAACAGTAATCTTATGCGCTGTGATTGGTTTAAATAATGCGCCATACCCAGAATCCCCTTCGGTATTTCTTGTATAATTTATCGTTTTGGAAAAGAAAAACTTTACAATATGATGTATATAGAGCGTTCACACTACGTCACAGCGGCCATTATGGGGTACCAAAATAATACATTTTCTATCTTCCGGGAATTGAACTTTATTTTTTAGGAAATACTGTGCAGAAAGTTTCTATTGTTTATGGCTGCCTTTTCATGTGAGTGAAAACGCTCTATACCATACTAAAAGTACCTTGTCAACCAAATTTTTTGATCCAATAATCCTCGGTGTTGTCTCTGTCTCACTTGCTTTACCAAATGGAAAATTCTTGATGAACTTCAATGGAAAAGAATATAACAGTACAAAAATAAATATCAAAAGATAGCGGTTTTACATAACAAACCAAGAAGGAGAAGGAGGAGGAGGAGGAGGAGAAGAAGAAGAAGAAGAAGAAAAAGAAGGAAACCCGCGCTGATTAGCTATCGAAGCCTAGGTATTTATCGTGAATTTCGATGCGGAGTTTTCTCGTCAGCCAATAAATATTTGGATATCATATTCTAGAGTTCAAAATTTCATATTTTTTCATAGTCTTATGATGTTATTACCTGCATTAATTGCTTGTATTTCTTGTCAGAAAGTTTCAGCCATATCTTTGGAATCACTCCCTTGACTTTAAACCTGCAAGGGCAAGAAAGAAGAAAAATTTTTGACGGTTATACTTCAGTTGCGAGTTCTTTGTATTATGAGGTTTATTTCCATTAAATGGACCATCATGCATCCTTAGTCATATAGTCCAGCGGCATTTCGCTGTCGGAATAACATGCATGCGCAAGAGTGAATCGCTTACTCGGGCAGTTCAGGATACTCAGCACTGATACTTTTAAATGCCTGCAATTCTAGACCAATGGAAGGTAGGATGTGGTCTGCTGTAGCATCCTGCTTGTGAAGAACCCTCCAATCGGAATCTGAATCACAGAAGTAATAATATCAGTAATGATAATGATATTAATAATAATATTAATAATATTATTATTATTATTTTAATCACCATCAGTCCTCATCGTCACCACCAACATCATCATTAACATCATCGTCATCATATTCATCAGCAGCAGCGTCTTCCTCATCATCATCATCAGTCATCATGATTGTCACCACCAACATTATCATCATCATTTTATATATCTTTTATCGTCATTATCGTCGAGGTAGTCTATTAGGATGCCATTCACTTTTGAATCTTGGGCAAAATATCGAAGCTGTAACATAATCGATAAATAGCGAAACATATACACACCTTTGTCAGCCAAGAGGACTTGTACATCAGTGATCATGACATTGAATTGGTCATAGAACATCTTGGCTATCTCATCATCAGTCGCTTGCTGCAAAACAAAAAATTACACCCATGTTATCGTAATCTTTATTAGTGTGATTTTATTTGGCCCCCGTGAGACAAATTTGAATAATTAGTAACAAACAGTCCAACTAAAACAAAAGAAAACAATGGAATTTTGGTCTATTACTTTGTATTACTTTGACTATTCTTTCACGGGCGAAGTAAGATCACTTTATTTATGCAGGCTAGACTTAAGAAGCGGTGATATCACTCAATACCAATAACCTCTCTATGCTTTATTCAGTATTTACAACGACAGGCAGGATAACCGGAGAAGCATGACAAATCCCTCATGGTGCAGGAGAGAACAACACACCAGGGACCACAGCATTGAGGAGTCTATGAAGCATTAAGAGGAAAGACCACTCCTAACTTTCGCACAACCGCAGACCGTCAAGCAAGGCAGGCGTCGGTTAATCACAAAAATACGAGCTCAGCTGTTGAAAATTCGATCGAAGGAAAAATCCAGACGTATGAAAATGGGAGTAACTACGAGTTTTCAAATGAAATCTTACCGCAAAAGTTTTTTTCCTCGATACCAGGTCGCTGATAACTCTAAGATGTCCTAGATCAATGATGAGCACACTACCTTTCCTGGAAGTAACGAGGATAAAGATAAGATACTAGCCATAGTCTACTAGGTAAATGTTTGCTTTAGTCAGAGACCAAAAGACATCGCCGCGGCGTGGGATTTTTTTGCTGAAAGCCAGACATCACTCTTTTATGTTTATAAAACGCCAATAAGTCCTCTTTACCAAATTCAATCAGGGTTTAAAATGATGGCCGATCAGTCGCTGGTCATGATGACAGGCCAGATTAATATTAGCTCAGTCATACCTTGTTTCGTTACTGGTCAAAATGACCAGCAAGGCAAAGATTTGACTGGAAAAGTTCCAATAGAGGTTTTGCACCACCACGTGAGGGCAGCCATGTTAGATGACAGGAACAATACAATCACTTTACATGAGAAAGAATAAAAATCCCGAGAGCAAAGGGATTTTATTGTTCTGCTATCTAACCACAGGAAGCCCAAGCAGTATTATGGGATGGGCAATTGAGGGTGCAAAACCTCTATTCCCTCCGAACAATGTCTAATGGTCGGGCGTTATTGATGGTTGCAAGCATTCCTGGGAGGGTTAAAAGACAAAAACATGGCGGCCATTGTGGTACTGTTAACAATGGATGCTAATGAGAAATTTTTTGTTTAATGGTACCAACATGGCCGCGATGACGTAACGTGCAAACGAATAATTATAAGCCCAGAATTCTACTAGCAACAAAATGGACCAACCTAGCTATTTAAGCCATAAGAAAAACAACCGTGTACCTTTCAAGATTTCCATACTCAGGGATGACAATATAAGGTGATCTTATATCCATGTCGACGTAGGTTATCTAAATGATACAAACAAAAGTAAACAAACAAGTGATCTTAGACAGGGTAAATCCTTTCAGTAAATGTACAATACACTGTCATCCACAGGAGCCCTAACTTTATAAAAATAATATTAACAAAAGTAAATGAACGAGTGCTCTTAGACAGGGCGAATCCTTTCAGCAAATGTACAATTCACTGTTATCAACAGGAGTCCAAACTTTAAAAAGATGATATTATAATAAAAAATTATAGAATTATAAACTATAAAGCAAGTAAAAATATAAGATAAGCTAGAATTTTCAAAAATAAACCGAATACCCCACTTCCGAGATATGCTTCGCTTGTCACGTACAAAGGTTTCAGTATGAGGCTACATGCTCAGTCATTCGTGACAGGCGGTAAGAATTAATTTAATTTAGCACGTAGCCTCATACTGAAACCTTTGTGCGTGACAAGCGAAGCATATCTCGGAAGTGGGCTATTGAGATGCATTCCAACAAATTACGTCAACGAATAAGCCTTTTCATAGTTTAAGAATCGATTCCATTGCGCTTGCGATTTTATCCCGAATTTCTCACCTTCTTTTGTCTAGGCCTTCTTTTGTTCTTAATTAAACAAAAGAAGGTGAGAAATTCGGGATAAAATCGCATGCGCAGTGGAATCGATTCTTAAACTATGAAAAGGCTTATTACGATTCACTCAAACTTTTTGCGTGTTTTTCAACTGCGAAAACTTTGAAAGAAAAACAGCTACGCCTCGTGATCACATGACATGTTGCCTGTTGACGTCATATCGTGGTAAATAAGGCCCCGTCCACACGTATCCGGAAATCCGCATTTTTGTGTCCGAATCCTCAAATTTTCGAAAACGGACACTTGTGGACGGTGAAAACGATTCGAACACGCTGCGTGTGGACGCGAACATTTTCGTATCCGCAAAAAATAATTTGCGGATACGAAATTTCCGGATACGTGTGGACGGGGCCTAAGAGTAAATACCATGCAAAACCATCGAAAATGTGTTAAGTTTAATCCAGTACCAACCTTATGCTGTGAGATAGCATATTCTAGTCCTGCTCTTGTCCAGCTCTGCAGTTCCTGCAGTTTATTTGCTGCAGCGGCTTCTAGTCTAAATAGAATGAAAGCAAAACTCAATATTATTTTTATAATTACGCAAAACTACCCGGAGTTCCAGACGCTTTCTCGCTCCAGTACTTCTCGGTCGTAGGTTTCGTCATCGCGAGAGAATGAATCCTACGACTGCCTACGACTGCCTACGACCGGGAAGCACTGGAGCGAGAAAGCGTCTAGAACCCTAGATAACGTGACTCAGACAACTAGCTATAATTTGAGTGCTCTGGGCTTTTATCTTCTGTCAATCAAAATTTCAACCGTCTTAATTTGTTGTTGTCATTGCTGTTGTTGCTTTTAATGGACGGAAGCCAAAATCACAGACGCCATACGGTTTTAGCGGGAAAGTTCCCGCCAAATCTACAGTATAGCTCCTACAGCATGAGCCATGAAGAGAAGATTTAGGCCACGTCCACACGTATCCGGAAATTTTTGGATCCGCAAATTATTTTTTGCGGATACGAAAATGTTCGCGTCCACAGGCAGCGTATTCGAATCGTTTTCACCGTCCACACGTGTCCGTTTTCGTAAAATTTGCGGATACGGACACAAAATTTTGCGGACACGTGTGGACGCAACCCGTATCAATTTCGGATACAAAAATTTCCGGATACGTGTGGACGGGGCCTTAGTCACAAATGGGCATTTTTGATATCCTGACATAGTAATTCCAAAACTGAAAACTAATCTTTGTTTACAACTTACTCGTACAGCTTTGACTTGTTTGGAACGTCAAAAAAGTCTATAATATTATCAATGGTCATCTGAAAAATAAAAGAGAGAAATGACAGTAAATATAATCATAATTAACAAATATTCAACGAACTCGAGTCCTACATGAGATCATAGCCAACGTCACCCATTTCAACCAATGACAGCGCGAGAAAATTTATCGTTTGGTTATAAGAGCTGATTCCTCAGAATTAGAGTACAGCCAATCTGACGGCGATTGCTCATATCTAGTGGGTTGTCTATATAATAACTGTGTTAGTATAATTTTAAACTTGAATATTAGAGAAGACGAAATTCAGGATTAAAAAAATCTTTTAGTATTACTTCCGCACCGGCAAACGTTTGAAAACCTCAAAATCACCTATCGAGCAGTGAATATCGTCTCATGATCACTGGTCGCCCGACCAATCACAGTGCACGAAACTTTATATTCAAGTCTAAAATTATACAAAAATCGTTGCAGAAGGGGTGTTGGGGGAAATACCAAGGCCATAGAATGTGGGGATGGATACTAACATTGTCGTAGTTTACTTCAACCGGTTCGATCTTTAGTTTGACAGAATAATCAGCCTGGACATCAAGAGGGTTGAGTTCGAAAGAGAACCATAGCAAGGCATTGCCCATTCCTGGAACGGTAAAAATTGGGGATGGATTAAATGAAAAAAAAAGTGCTATAAGATATAAAGAATATAAAAAATGAATGAGATAAAATGGAATGGAATAAAACAAAACATGGAATAAGATAGAATAAAATAGAAATGCTACATTAGGATTGGGATGGAATAAGAATAGAATAAAACAAAATGGCATCGAGTCGAGTGGAATAGAAGTAAATCAAATAAATGGATTGAATAAGATATAAATATTTCTAAATTAAGAACTCACCACTGAAAGAGGTTTTGGATGACACCAAGCAGGGCCTGTCGCTTCCAGCTTGCGTACCATGGACTTGGAAACTATTAACCTCACAGCTGAACCTGATTAGGATAAACATTCATAATAAATGAAGAGGCAAGATAAGATCGATGCAATGATGGATCGATGGATGGATTGATGGGTGAACGGACGGACGGACGGATCGATGGAAGGATTGATGGGTGGACGGGTGGACGGGTGGACGGGTGGACGGACGGACGGATGGATGGGTGGACGGACGGACGGATGGATGGGTGAATATAATTAAAAATCAACAAATGAACAGCATAATTACATTGCGCTTTTCTCAAGTCATTAAAAAAAAATACCAAACTAAAGATACTCACATTATAGCATCTCCTCCGGGTCTCTGCTCCAATGCTGCAGCAAAGCCTTTGGTTGATATCTCAGCTATTTTACTGCATAAAAAATCAATCAAAATAGATAAACTTGAACAAAATCACGAAAAACAAGTACAACAATTTCTTAATGGGACGCGCATTAATTTTATACGAAATTATATTTATTAATCCAATACTTTTAAAAATGCAATAGTCAAATTCAAGTCAGTCCGCGATTAAATAAAATACGCATCAGAGGTCATGATGGCTCCAAACCACTCCAGCTACGGCAAAGATGGGTATACGCAAAATTGTTTCTGAATGACAGGCAAGTGCCGAGGTAATAATGTACCTTTTCTCGTTGTCTAGGAGCACTACCTTGCATGAATCGAGGTTAAAAGTAAGTCTTCTCTTGACATACTGTTTAAAGACAACAAAAAAATATATGCGTCTACACTTGTTTTATGATTACGACACAGGAAAAGCAGGGCACTTGTTTGGAGGGGGAGAGCAAAGGGCACGTGTCACTCCCTTGAGAATAAGATTCTTCGTTTGAGTTGTATCCATATCCGTGTGCCTCACAGGTGCAACTGTTAAACAAAGAAATGATACCCAAGGGAATGGCACGTGATGTGAATGGGGAAATAACGCCAGAGCTATACCCCATCCCTGGGTACTTGCATAGCTTACCTCTACTGGATATTTTATCGGCGTTGTGTTCTCACTGTAATTAATGGCTCGGTAAAGTTTTTCTTTTTCATCAGCAGGCAGACCAGCCACAGTTAGAGCAAGAAGGTGTTCCTCTAAAAAGAGAAGAGGGGAAAACGTGCTGTCGGACTTTGAAACAATGAAAATATAACAAAAAAGATTTCCAATTTCTATCGAAACCTTGCAGCGATAAGAGTTGTTTGATTTCAATTCTTTCTGATTGGATGAATTTGTAATGTCCATCTTTCTGTAAAGCGCTATTGATCTATTATTGTTAAATAGGGCTATATAAGTAAAAAATTATTATTATTATTATTATTATTATTATTACTATTACTATTACTATTACTATTACTATTACTATTACTATTACTATTACTATTACTATTACTATTACTATTACTATTACTATTACTATTACTATTACTATTACTATTACTATTACTATTACTATTACTATTACTATTACTATTACTATTACTATTACTATTACTATTACTATTACTATTACTATTATTATTATTATCATTATTATTTCCGTCTGTCCCTTAGTTAGCCCATCCTTTGGTTGGTTGGTCGGTCGGTCGATCGGTCGGTCTGCTTGTCAGTCTGCTTGTTAGTCTAATTCCAATCTCTCTCAATATGGCTTCCAGCGTATGGCGACCATACTATGACGAACGACCATACTCGAATAGTATACGTACCATTGTCAGTGCCAGGAATGTTAGCGGTAGAGGCAGCTGCACCTAAACCCATCCAAGACCACCAGCCTGTTTTTGCAGATGATTGGATATCTTCTTTAGGCTTTCTCTTGCTTGGTGGAACCTTGGGTATAAGGTAGTACTTCAGTTTCATTTATTATGATGAAACTCAATCTCGGAATGGCTAATATTTAAAAGTAAAACATTGTTCTCGAGCGAACACACGTCAATCTCATACCTCTATTTCTGCTTGTTGTCGGGCAATAAGTATGGAGGGAATGTCGAGATCATCTTCAAGAATCTGAATCACATTGTTAAGGGGTGTTATTGTTAGTATCCCACATTCTTCGATTATTATACTTTTATCGGCTATAGAAGACAACTCACAGTTAAACGTCAAATTTGAAAAGTTTGACACTGACCACAACGATCTCTTGGAGACGCACAGAGCTAGGTAACTGAATATATGCGAGAGAGGTCGACTTGTAACTCTTGCAGGGTTTTCATTTGCGTTACGCGCAAATAATGGCGTGTATTTTTAGCATAATTCGACGACTCGATTTTTGGGTTGCAAACATTGGCGGGAAACAAGTTGGAAAAGTACTTCGTCTAGCGCATCTGATGCCTCAATGGTTGGGCTGCCTGTGCTTTATTCAGCGCTCGTGAACTCATACAAAGACGAATGACTTTGCGAAAGTCTAGACACTGACCTGCAAATGATTGAGCGATCTTTCCATTTCGCCTTCATGGAATCCCTTTAGCTTCTTTTTATACAGTTCTTTGTATACTTTGTATTTAGTTCTGTAACAAGATGGCACAGTATATTTAGACTTCGTAGGAAATCAAGGGTAGAGTGTACTCGTCTATCATCTTGGGAGACTCGGGTTCGATTCTAAGACTCAGCAACACATGGGACAAGAATTAATTAGCTTTCTCCCTCGATTCGAGGGTTTTTTTCCGGGTACTCCCATTTTCCTCCCTTCGCAAAACCTAAGAAGCAAAATTCCAATAGAATCATTGATTTAGCCGTGCCTTGATTTTATCAGCCGAGTTAGAGGCTGTTTCAGGTTATCAATAAGATATGAGGGTTTGATGGTAATATGCACCACGTTCAATCGTCAAGTCATCTATGGTGCAGCGTATACTGTTTATATCCGTTCTTAATAGCACGCGCGAAATCATGCCCCTTGAAAACTTTGAGTTTGCGACGATGTGATCGAAATACTTTGGGTGACACTATTTTGTTGCAACTTACGCGCGTCCAACCAAATGAAAAAAAGCGGGAAATGTCGACATTCTATAAAAGGTACGCGCGTCTGCGGGGTAAAACCAACAAACATAAGACCGGAATTTTCCCAAGTTTTTCCATCGAAACGACATTCTATACATTCAGATGTTTTTCCCTTCAAAAGTTTTCAGGTTTTCCCCCAGGTAACGGTAAGCACACCTAGCCCGTTTCTATTCTAGTTGCATTGCTCAAGACTGACAGATATTATGAATTGAGTACCCATGCATGAAAGAGAATATTGGGTTACCTGTGTTCTTTTATTCTGTCCCAGGACCAACACCGAATCTTCTCCTCGCAGATAGATTTATAAGCATATCTCCACCTACGAAAAATAAAAATAAATATTTATCATAATTTGTAAAGGTCATTTCAATGTGGAAAGGAATTATGGCTATACAACTAAATGCGAATAATCGAAGTTTTCAGCGAATAAATGACATTTTTGAATTTGAAAATTTTTTAGTCAAGCATTTGAAGTATTCATATGACTTCATTGAATACGAGCAAAACTGGATATCTCAACACTCATTTTAAGCTTTAAGCTTTCACGTAGAAATAATTGGATACAAAAACTTGTCCAAAAAATATTTTCCCTTTTTTCCCCTTAAATCCTTAAAAGTAACAAGTGTATATTAACTTGCTTACCACTTTTTGCTGTTCCCATGGATAGGCTGATTAGGCTGATACTTCTTGTACTTCTGGTTGATGATCATCAGTTCGAAAGAATCCAGTAGATCCATTAGATTATAAAACTAAATCCAAAACAATCACAAGAACCTGTTTAGTACCCATGTAAAATTCGATTGTTTCTTTAATTTGGAGTTCCGCAAGGATCCATATTAGGGCCCTTAATGATTTTGCAAACGTAGCTTGGCCTTACTAAAGACACTGAAAGTAAGAACAATGCCACTCAAACAAATTGGGACCATTACAAATGGAGTTCCTCAAGGTTTCATATTAGGGCCACTCAAACTTAAACATAAGAAATAATTTCTAAACAATTTCTATTTACTGCGATCCTTCTCTAAACTTAATTTAATATGTAAGTTAACCTAATGTAGATCAGCAAAGAAGTTGGTTACTGAGTCTTGATGGAAAAATGGTTTTTGTATTTGTTATCAAATAATTTTCACTTTAAGAAGTACTTTAAAATCACCAGCAATAACTGTTATAACTAACCTGTTTCTGTGACAAGGCTAATGCTAATTCCTGTTGTATCACCTCCACTAACAACTACAAAATAAATTTTAAAAAATGAATTTTAAATTAAACCTTAGAACAAGGTCCTAGAGAAGGAAGAGGGTGAACAAGGAGGAGAAAGGGGGGAAAATGCTAGCAACAATGCTAGGAGCAGGAGCACCAACAGCAGCAGTCACTGCAACGACAGCAGAAGCAGCAAAAACAACAGCAACAGCCACTTCAACAACTGCAGCAACAACAACAATGCTAGCAGCACCAACAATATTAACAAAAAAGCACCAGCAGCAAAAAAACAACAACAGCTACAACAACACAATAACAAATAACAGCACCAGCAGCAAAAACAACAACAAAAAGAGATCATTACATACCTTAGGAGTGTCAAGTTCAATAACTGATGACTGATCCAAAATAACATGACACTCGGCAGAAAGAGGATGCAAAACTGAAAAAAAGAAGAAAAGATCAATGATCATCCGTATCACAGATTGAAATGGAATGAAGAGAACACATAGAAATGAACACAGAGAAAACCCCTAATCAAGGGGAACACCTAATAATCCCAGAGGTGAGAGACAAGTCTACCAGTTTTGTCTGTAATCACAGAGTGGGACAATCACAAATGGAACCACAGATCCATGCTGGGTGAAAGCCCAAGATCGAATTGGGATTTTAGAAGTTGATTTTTGCGGAGGGAGGAAATCCGGAGAACCCGGAGAAAAACCCTCAAAGCACAGGAGAGAACCAACAAACAACTCTACTACATACGAAACCGAGCGCACAGCGGGGCTCGAAACTCGGGTCGCATTGGTGAGAGGCGGCGCATTAGCAGCGTACACCACCCGTGCTTCCCTTAAAGTGCACTACTTACTGAATTCATATTCTCCCTGAATGTTTCCTTTTCTTGAAATCCCATCCTTCATTTTCATCTGTAGTACAAAGAAAGACAGTAGCTGTTATTAATACAACTGATACAACAATCAAGAGTACTTTATAAACTAAAGAGAAGCATTTTTTAGTCAATATGTAAATATTCATATTTGCCCCCTGGACTCCCCATAATGCCTTAATTGTGGTTTAAGGTCCTGGTGGGGGGGTTACTACCACCCCAACTTGGGTAGGGGTGTGCCACCAGGACCTCAAAACCCTGACCCTATCCCAGACCTAAAAGCCGAAAAACCATACCCTATAGGGCGCCACATACCTGTGTAGCAAATATAGGGGAGTACCCCCCCTCCCCGGGTTTAAGGTAGTAGCCATGTTGTTGAAGTAGAGCTGATAGTCTGGCTGACATAACTATATGGGTGATTAAGCTTAATGCTGTAAGCTGCTTCAACTCCTTATAGATACTTACCTTCCAATCAGCCTTTCCAGAAAACAAACTACTTTGAGGAAGATTTGTGTTCCAGTAGACTGCTAGATTGTCCAGACTCGCAAGCTGTTAAATAAAGTCCATAGATTCATTAATGCGTTGTGACAAATTTTAAGAAAATTCAAATTAATTTCTAGGCTTTAATTGCCAAACAAACCTTATAAATAGTTGTTTCAGCTGCATCAACAATACAGGTCTGCCAATCTTGATCAGTAGTCTATTAAACACAATCATTGTTATAATATTAATAAAAATAGTTGTTTCTGCCGCATCAACAATACAGGTCTGCCAATCTTGATCCGTAGTCTATTAAACGCAATCATTATTATGATATTAATTAAAATAATATTTATGCCATACATCTCAATAAAAAAATACTTTCCCGCTATCAATGTTAGTAAAAATTAAAATATATTGTCTTGACTTGGCAGAATGTCTTTCCATTTCAGAACACTTGTCATTCCCTAGAGTACCATTTCTTTGTTTAACAGTTGCACATGAGGCAAACGAATATGGATACAACTCAATATTATAAGAATATTATACTCAAGAGAATGTATGTGACCAGTCTAAAATGGGAAAACATTACCTCCAAGTTAAAAGGGGTGTATATTGAAGTTGTAAGAAAAGTATAACTCACCTCTGCAGAAAGATTATTCAGCGTAAAACCAAAGGCAAAAGGACTGTTTGCCGATGTCACCTGATGGGAAAATGTGGCAGTTATGTAAAAATCCCAGTTATTAATGGTACCAACATTGCACACAATAGTCCTCAAAAAAATACAGACAAAGATACTGGTATTAGTATATGTATTGTAATAGGACTCCATGCTGTCCAATTAAGAAATAATTGGACGAGGAAAATTCCGAGGACTTCCAAAATTGGATGAGGCTGTCAGAGTCTGAATTTTTCGAGTCTAATTATTTCTTGATTGGGGAGCATGAAATCCCACTACCTATTGATTATATAGCTGCCTAATTAATCCCATATCAACAAGACCTGTCCAATTAAGAAAATAATTGGACGGTTACCCATATGTGATTAATGAGAAGCTGTATAAATAGGTACAGTAATTATAAAGTCCTGTTATCCCAAACCTCCTAGAGACCAAGAAAATTGTTTCAAAAAATAAATGAGGGTTTGAGGTGTTCAGGTGAGGGTAAAATTGGTAGGTTTTTGTAATGAAAATTGTTCAAAAACACTGTTAATATAACAAGTTCAAGAAGTTTTCTGAGGTATCCTGGGTTTGAGATAATGTAACTCCACTGTGGTGCACAAAATACTATTACCTTGTCTTCATATCGAAAGTGAATATTTTGGACTGTCACCTGTTATGAAAGAAATGAAAAACATCATTGTCAGTGACAGTGACCTAACAGGGTTCGTGTTGAGGTAACCACTTAAAATTCAAGGACTATTCAAGGAGTATGTACAAGGACCCAAAAATGAATTTTCAAGGAGTATGTTCAGCTAAATATGCCAAGGTTTTACACGGTGGTTGCATGGCCAACTTTCAGATTTTCCGATCTTTTTGACGAAATCTATTTCAAAACCATGCAAGTAATGATCAAAGCAAAAATTCAAGGAGTTTTTAAGGAGTTTCGCTAAAATCGTAAAATTCAAGAGCTTTTTAAGTGCCCTTGGAAACATGAATTAAATTCAAGGAGTTTTCAAGGAGTTTAAGGAGTAGCAGGAACCCTGCCTAACATAGGTAGGGTAGGGTGATGGACCATTCAACAATTTTTGGAGCTCGAAAAATTTGCTTGATGAAACAATGTTTCATATCTTGAATAAATTTTTCAAGCAACAAAAATCCCTTTGTTTTTAGCATTTTATATTTAATTTTGTAATGTGACATTCAGTAAATAGCCCTGTAAATAAAATCCCTAAATAACCATCCAACTCTTACCCTGAGCCAAGCGCCTAATAATATATATAAAAACATTATTATGCTGCAAATTATAAAATAACTGTAATTATTAATCTGGCATTCTGATTGGTTGGGAGCGCGTGCTTTTAATTATGAGAGTACACAGCATGCATACGCCCTTTGCATTTTATAAAAGAAATAAAAAACTTGCTTGCTGTGCTGTGTGCAGTTATAAAGCACTTGGGGAGTGGCAGATCACTTGATAAGTGTCGAGAAGCACTCTGCTACACGTTGCCCTTCTCCTAACACTTGAATCTCTTGTGTTCTGCCAATCCCCGCGTACTTTATAACTGCACACATCTTTTCTATTTCTTCAATATATCCAGGAAAGTACAGCTTACTTTGAGGTTTTTCACAACTTGTGCTATGAGTTTTTCAACAAATGATGAATCACTGCCATCTGTAGCTGTTGTCTCAGCTTAATGATAAGGAAGAAATAAGAAAAATTGAAACAGTTATATATAGAGGCATATAAAAAACATTTTAAAAATGTAACAGCCCGAAGCCAGCTTTGCATCGAAATGTATTGGTTTAATGTACAGAACCTATGCATAGAAGTAAACATAATAAAATATTATTATTTGGTTATACTTTTGAGCATTGCGCTGTAATGCCATCCTATATTGCGGGTTTGGAAGCAAATACATAGATGTGGCCTATGGTTTAGTGCCAATTATCCAAGAGGAAGAGGAAAAATTCTGTATTTTTCTACCTGGCGTATTGTCTTTTGCTTTTGCACTTTCTTCAATCTGTCTCAGTCGTTTCCTTTTGATGCTCACTTCAGCAGCTCTTGTCTTTTCTGCATCATAAGGTTTGTCTAGCAGAGATAAAACAAGGAAAAAATTATCCCCAAGCCATCCTTACTCTATGCATCTAAATACATGTATATCTTGACTAATGCATTTATCATTTCTGGGTGGGTCACTTAATGCTTGACAGGTTTTGCAACCCAATTGATAGGCCGCCCATAGGTCAAATTATAATTTTGAAATTAATTTTGGTAGTGGGAGAAAAAAATAGAGAAGCTTGAGGAAAAACCCTTGAAGTACAGATGAGAACCAACAATCAACTCTACTGACGTATGACACTAAGCCAATGGGCTTGAATTGAATCAGCTCACATTAGTGAGAGGCGGCAACTGTGCCTCCCAAAAACCTCCCTACTTAAATCATAGCTCCCTGAATGCTATACATCTTACCTTTGACAGGGCCAGCAATAAGGTAGACATTCTTAACGGAAATGTAACAAGGAGATGAATATAGATTTGTCCAGGGAATTGACAGAAAAATCTCTCCTGAAAATGATAAAAGAAATTCCCTAAGGTCTGATAGACAGCACTTTTAGTTTGTACATGTATGTTTTCCATTTCTAGACCATAAAAAAGAATGGCTAGCTAGTATGTAATCTTTATAAAATGCAATGACAATGGTTAAAAAAAATCAAGTGCCAACCCCCACCCCACCCCACCCCACCCCGTCCATTAACCTCCCTAGGAACTTAAACCCCTCCTCTTCTTCTAGGCACAACAGTAACGGCTAAGACCAACAATTCCTTCACCCATCTACTCCTCTTCAACTACTCAACAACTCCCTCAATTACCCACCACCCTGCTCATCACCCCCTCACCAACCCTTGCAAAAACTCCATCTACCCATCGCCCCTTCATTACCCTCTCAACTACCCACCATCCCACTCATCTATCCAACACCTCACCCTGTGAACCAACCACTCCTCTTGATCACCTACCCACCATCCTTCCTCACCTAATCACCCTCTCACTTATCTAACACCTCAACTCATGCACTTACTCACCACTTCCCTCAATCACCTACCCACCATCCTTCCTCACATACCTACCACTCCTTTATCACCCTCTCACCTGTCTAACACCTCAACTCATGTACCTACTCAACACTCCCCTCAATCACCTACCCACCATCCTTCCTCACATACCCATCCCCCCTCCATCATTCTCTAACCTATTTATAACCTCTACCTACAACCTTTTCAACTACCCACAACCCATTCCATCACATACGCATTATCCCTCCTCATGTTTCTATCAATCCCCCCTCTCTCCAACAAACTATTGCAAAAACCCCAGCTACCCACCACTTCCAGCTTCCGCCCATACCTCTTACTCGTCTTCCTTGCCAGCCCCCTCAACTACCCAACACCTATGTCAAGTCCAGTGCTTGCAATAGTATTCTACACTTACCAACATATCCATAGTTTACTTCCACAGGAAGATCAAATTCACGCTAAAAATACAAATTCAACAAATTTACAATTCATGTTTTTTGGCAATATTAATTTTTTTAAATATATTTAAACATATAATTGATCATCAAAAACAAGAAAAATGCAAATTACCAAAGCATCCTCTTTCAGCTCCAAAGATTTCAGAAAAGCTTGCCCTGCACACACAGAAAAAAAAATGAACAGTTTGAAATCAAAATCTTCAAAATTACTAATGTTCCTGTTCTAGAATTTTACCTTGCTTACAGTCAAACTACCTCAAGCGTGAACACGTAGAGGTCATTAATGACTTTATTTTTGGATTCTTGATTTCATTATTCGATTCGAACATTCATTATTGAAAACGAATCTTCAAAACCTGGCATATACAAAACCCAAGAATATATGCAACTGAAATGCAAAAACAACTTTTTGTGCAAGGAATATGGAATATACATGACTTACCTTCTGTTTGCGCTATAAACAAGAGCCTACAAGCGAAGTTAATCGAATTTTCAAATTATGATTATTTTTTGAATATTGAAGATTCGTTTTCATTAATGAATGTTCAAATCGAATAACGAAATCAAGAATCCAAAAATAAAGTCATTAATGATCTCTACGTGTTCACGCTTGAGGTGGTTTGACTGTAAGCTGATCTTAAATGTTATTTTCACCGTCGCTTATGCACTATTATTTTGAAATTATTTTCTCATTGCCTACATGCATGCGATGTTTTTCAGTATTTCAAGATGTCAAAAACTTTGCGCACAGCTTTAATCCATTTCATCCCATTGGAGGAAAATAAAAAGTAGAATAAATGGGAATAAAATTACAAACAAAATGGGAAAAAAGAACAGCGTGTATTTATTCCATTTGGTCTCAAAAAAACTAATTACATAATTTTATTTGAAATTAAAAGAAAAACTCCTAGGGAACGATACAGAGCTTAGTAATAATCACATGACTTTTAGGTGTGATGATATTATTCGTGTTTTAAAGCCAGCCATTAACTAAATTTATAATATTGAAATACTTGACAATGTTGGAATGAAAAAACTCCAAATATCCTGCGAAAAAAAAAGTATTTCCGAAAAATTCGTTTTCTGAAACCTATGGAATTATTTTTCTGTAATATTATGGATAAGGAAGCTAAACAAATAAAGACTTCGTTTACTTGACCTCTCAAAAGTAATACTCTTTTAAATTTATATAACCTGCTGTTTATAGCTACTTATTTCATGTAAATAGAACAAAAATGCCAACAAACTGAATCCATAGATACCTAAAGAGTTTCTCATTTGTAAGAAAAAAATATATAAACCACAAAATAAAGATATATTATTACAAATTACAAGAGATTAAGATAACATTTTCTTGTCTCACCACTCAAAATTTCCAACTCCAAGTTCGAAGTGTCCAAATCTTTGACGTATTTTCCAAGGAATTTATTCAAGACTGACACAACTACTTGCTTAAAGATCATTTTGCAGGTCCTAGAGCTATCCAGAAGATATTGTAGATGTTCTTGTTGTTAATATTTGAGGTAGGAATGACGAAAGATAAATCGGAAGTCAGTAGTTTTGAGTTTGAGCCACCCAGAGATAAATGCATGTCAGCGCCAAGACGAAATTATAAAGCTTCCACGAAGTTTCCTGGTAAAATCCTTTTAACAGCCATGAAAGTATATCATATGTGGAAGTGTAGGAGTTCAATTTTTACCAAACTTTTTCATTTTTACAGGAGAAAATGTTTTTTTATAAAAGGGTTTTCAGACAAAACGTTTACAAGATCTTTAGCCCATCGTCCAGATCCTTAGCTTCATCTAACAGCGATTTTGATTGGCTGTTTTTGGTTCACTTGTTCTCTTAGCCAATCATGATCGAGGTTAGATGATTTTCGCGTATATCTTTTATCTTTTGGGGTTTGCTTGGGTTGTTTTGATTTTAGATGTTATAATGTTTATTTAGACTGATCGACTTATAGACATTTGTTGATTATTTATGTCTAACGGGATTTGGATTAAGAAAATTCAGTTGTGTAAGAAAAATCTAAATTGTTTTATTTTGAATTGTTTTCGATCCAGATCTGTCCGCTTCCTTTCTATCTTTCCTCCCGCCCTCTGTCGTTAAGTGTGCCATCTATCCCCCCTCGCGCTATCTCATCGGATTCCTCCCTCTTTCCTTCTCCTGCCTACTCTTTCTATTTCACCCTGAATATAAATTAATGCGTATGATAATTCTTAATACATATGATATGGCAATTAACGGTTTAAACACTATGCGCCCATGCCTATTCATCGATGTCGCGACTCTAATTGTGCTCAATATGACCCACAATGCACTTCGGTCTTGGAATGACTACTGGCAATATGCAGTATTCAACCTCTTTGAAAATGGCTGTAGTTGCTTATATATTTTTTCAAGTTTTATAGTTTTTACTTTTCGTTTTCGAACAAAAGTTAGACAACTGAGAGGTTAATTATATTATTTACCCTTGTATTACGTAAAATAAAGATTTTTTAGAATAATTTAAAATGTGAAATTTTTTAAAAAAATCCAACATTAGAGTGCAAACAATTTATCCGTGAGACACTAATTACTAAATAGTACAAAATAGTGCTAATTAAACAATAGAAAACGATGGAATTTGCATGAAATTGTGCCATTTAGTATCAATAAAGTTTTACGGTTTTATTGTTTGCACTTTATATATTTTGATTGACAAATACAAAACCCGTCCCCACACACCCCTCCCCCCAAAAAACAAAGTCAACAACTAAAAGCTGTTGCAGTAGACATTCCAAAAGCATGTTGTAGTTGCTTTAATATGATTGACAAAAATACAAAAATAATAATAATAAACTCTCACGAATTTACAAACATACATTTTCTCGATCTATCAAAATAAATATGTTTAAGTTCTATAATTAGTTCGAATCGCTATACCAACGCGAACCTAAACATGAAATCACAAGTAATATTATTTACAATCATTTTCTAAACATGAAATCACAATTAATATTATTCACAATCATTTTCTTGATATAAACACCTTGAACAAAATCTCAACTTGGAGGAGTCAAAACAATAAGAAGAAAATTAACATCAAAAAAGCTTCCATACTCGAGAGATGAGAAGATATAACTAGCTAAAAACTAGTGTGAGCTGCGTCGGTGTTTCTAATGAAACAGTAATGATGAAAAGGTAAATTGTACACCGTGAAAAGATGAAAAAGCTTGCTGACGTTTCGGACGCTAGTCCTTCGTCGGAGTCGGAGATGGGACTTTTTTTTGACATGCAGATTGGGAATGAACTACTTCGACGATATACGGCGGCCATCTTGCCAGGGGGCAAAACTAAACAAAGATGACTGAAAATATAAAGACATTCGTGTGTTTGTCTTTCTTTTATGGGTAAAGGTGATCGAGGTGCCATCTTTTTCCCCATCTTATGTTGTATTCTCTTGTGGTGAGCTATAAATATCAATTGATGTCAATACTGTAACACAGATTTATTTGCCCTCCTGGCACCCATAATGCCTTGCAATCCAAGATGGCCGCCGTGTCGTCGATGTAAGTCTACTTAATCATAGCTTGATCATATAATGAGTGTCATAGGCTTTTTAGTCACTGGTTATTCTAAAAACAAGGACGATTTATTTTATCTTATTTTCATTTGACTTAATAGATCTTTTCCGAATTCGCTTGTAACAATGGTTTAAATGGTTGGACTTCCTGATAAAAACAGAAAACGTATGACCACATTAAGTCCAACCAAGATTAGATTGTAGCCATCGTTTCATATATTACTCAAGTTTAATAGGGTCTGTTGACCCAGCGACTAGACATTATTAACGCTCCAATTTTATCATGTAATAAGGTGCTAAAGGCGTTGCAACATTGCGCGCAATACGCGCAATATTGGAGGCAATGTTGCTAATTTTGGATCGTCGCGTGTGACGAATTGCGTCGTGTGACAAGGCTCGCAACATCGATAGCCTGTAACACTGCGCACGTGTATCCGTAGCTTCAGACGCGTGGAAAACGCCTATATATTACTTTCTCGTTACCCCCTTGTAAACCACTTCTTTTTTGTTGACGGGTTTCACATTAACAGATCTTCATGTGAATGTGATTTCATTAGATCCATTGCTGTCCGCTCATTGGCCATGAGTGTCTTGACGTCGTCATGGAAATCGCTTCTTCGGACAGGGGTTTCGAACAGGTTGCTGCTTGAGCGGGATTTGGCAAGCCTGGATCGGCAAAGGGAACATTAAATTCTAAAACATTAGATTCTATTCTTGGGGTGCAACCACATGACTCAAAGCCCCTGTTGGTTGATCTAATAATAGAAGCTATAAATGAAGAATGCTTTGTTGTCGTCAACCAACATGGCGGCTATGACATAACCTGAATAATGGATTGCATTGGTCATGACTAGAATCATGTATTGTCGTGACACTAATCATGGAGTGTAAAGGGATAGTAAAATATTTCCAGTGCCTACGATACACATGAATATACAATGAGATATGGAAAAGCCTAAAATGGCTGCTGTCCACAGGAGCTAGTGGACAGCGGTATATTCACGGGTACCGCAGCCGGCGCGCACCACATCGCGATGGTGGTGGAGGAAGGGGAGGGGTGTGGATCAAAATATGACAAATTTGAATAACTTTACCCTTCAACAAGCGCTGCAGTAATATATACATAACGCTTTATTAGTAGTAGGTAACTTACTGTGTAAACTCGTTATCAAAGTCATCTACGGCCAGATCCTACAAAATATTGATCAATGATCTTGAATTGTATAAAACACAAGTAAGAGAAAAATTTCAATTCGAATATCCCATCCTCTTGTCTATCCCTCTTCCCTTGAAGGTGCTACTCTGACGAAAATCGCTCAAACTTGGATTCAGCTGAAACTTCCTAAGAATATCCCAAAATATAAATTATAGTCACAAGTAATGTGAAATAAGCACATTAGCCACCCTTTGGGTTAACTTCATAGGAATAAAATAAATTAAGGATTTATATACAAAGAAATATATGTAGCAATGTTTGATGTTGAGTGTATGACGTCACAGACTCCAAAAAATAATCGTAAAAATGTCATACTTTCGTCCTGAATGTCGAGAAAACACTTCATACAGTGATTATTGGACCTTTAAAGAGTATTCTTAGGAAGTTTCAGCTGAATCCAAGTTTGAGCGATTTTCGTCAGAGTATAGCACTTTAAAAGGTTTACTTTCTTTTCCTATATTTTTTTCTTTTCCTCTTCTCCCCTCGACTCTCTAGAAACCCTTATCTCAATCCCTTTCAGTTCAGACCACTTGTCATTCCCTAGAATATATATATCATGTCTTTTTCACAGTTACGCATGAGAAGACGCATGAATATGGATACAACTCAAACAAATAACCTTATTCTCAAGATCTAGAGAATGACAAGTGGTCGGAAATGAGTAAACATTACGCCAAGGTAAAGAGTTCTATTATCGATCTCCGAAAATAAAGTTGACGTTCCCATGACTACATACCAACGCCTTCATTCTACTGGCAGATTCATTTACTGAGCCTGATGACAACGCACCGAGGAATTCATCTCCGGTAACCTTAATACAAGGTTGGCTCCTGCCATTGTCATCACACGAATATCCCGACATCTTGGCTTGTGAAAATGGATTCGTACTTGAGCTTGAAAAGTCAACTTTTTGAAAAGGATTTCCCGAATCAGGCAACAAACTATTGTTATTTTTAAGTAGGCTTTCAGTTTCGAAGGAAGGATTTTTTTCAAGAGTAGGATCTTGAGATTTCGTTTCATTAGACATCGAGGATGATTGACTTAGAGATAAAAGCGAAATTGGTTTTTCTTTCTCTGAAGATTTTTGCTCTTTCTCTGGACTGATTTCATGAAGTACTTGTGTCATCTTCACTTGATTTGCTTCTTCATATGATTCATATGCTGTCGAGAATGCATCCGCTACGGTTAGAGATATTGCTTGAGCCTGAAAAAAAAAACCAGGATTTGAAATACTTATATAAATCCGTGTATGCCAAATTTCCGTGTGTCAGATTTGCTTGAATGATAAAAACACTCCAAGGTTTTCATAACTCAAAGCCTTCGCCGGAACAACGTATTGTTTTTTAAAGGACATTTTGAGATATGTTTTTATTCGAAAACCAAGTATTGAGCTCAGCCACTGTTGATTAAGCTTTTGCTGTCACAATACAAGGGGGTTTACATTTCAAAACGTAAACCTGTCCACTGTCCACTCAATACTTAATACATTTTCTACGTGGCCCCCCCCCCCCCCCTGCCCCGCCATATTCAGTAAAAGGGTCAATTGAACGGATGTCGCTGGCTGACCTCAGAATTGCCTGGGGAGGCTACCGCAATTGGATTTTTCACCGCTGATGTGTGATGGGTTTTCAACAAGTGCTGATGTTACAGCGCAGAATCATCTTGATCGCGACGAAGTATAGGATAAGTTTAGGTCGACGTCAATCAAGGCGTTTTCCACGGCATTCCAAAGGCGCGCATGCGTCCTGTTAACTTTATGCATGTTTTCCTTCATGTCATGGAAACACTTGATTGACGTTCATCAAAAGTCGATCGCGACAGCAAATTGTACGATTTAGAGCGACGTGTACTTGTGGGCCGGGAAGCAGTGCAAGCATCGCATGCCCACGGTTAACAGTCGTTCATATCGGCCGAAGGACCTTTGGGTGTCAAACAATAGAACGAATAGAACGAATAATAATAATAATAAATAATAATAATAATAATAATAATAATAATTTTTTATTTAGCGTCAATCCGTTAAGTCCAACAACGCTTTACAAAAAGATATACATCAATTATAAACAATTTCTAAGACATTTCGCAACAAGAAAACATTTAAAATATATATTTAGATAAATGATATAAACTATTAAAAACTATTGCATTGAAAAATTCATTTCATTAAACATTAAAATGCATTATAAATTTAATACTATCAAAATCTTATTAATAAACAAATAATATATATATATATATATATATATATATATATATCTAAAATTAACTATGTTACTTCCTCGTTCTATTGTTTTATAATCCAATAAGTCCTTTCGGCCGATGTGAATGAGTGCTACTAACCCAGGCTCACGGACCGCGGCAAAAAAATCGATGAAAACATGATACATACCATGGACTCCTTGCTGCATAGCATCGCATGGCAATTGAGCACCTTGCTTTTTGGTTCTCTCGAGATGAATGCAAAGATTTTAGGATAATTTGGGTCGGCAGTGCAGTAAGATATCCTATTTTAAGAAGAAAAATAAATTAATAATATCTTAAATGATTTTGATTGAAGAAGTGAATACATGCATCAAGAATTCCGCGCTATTGCTCTTAGCACCAAAAAGCGGGATCATAGGTCGTAAAAATTGCTATATTTCAATAGTATATTACCAAATTATGGCAAATTGTACAACCAATGATCCCACTTTTTGACCTCTTGAGCACGCGCTTAGTAGCGCGGAACAAGAGAATATAAACAAATGATATCATTGGATGATTTTTTTAGAATAGGTTCTAAAAATAGCATCAAAGTGTGCACATGATGGGGCACGGGGATTCCTTCTCTTAGTTCATTTTCTCTCGCGCGGAACTCGTGATGCAACTAATAAACCTAGCCGGCCTCTTTATCTTGGGTTTATTGATTTCCCATTTCAGACCACGTGTCATTCTCTTGAAAATAATATTCTGTTTGAGTTGTATCCATATTCATGCGCCTTCCCATGCGCAATCGTCAAACAAAGAATTGATGCTCTAGGGAATGACACGTGGTCTGAAGTGGAAATGATTAGGCCCATGGTAAAGTGGTCTATCGAAAATGCAGAAACCCGGACTTTTTGATATCGTTATTTGTAGTTTTAAAATGAAATGGATTTTTTTAGCGTTTTTCTCTTAGGATTTGTGAGTTGTGCGCTTCCTGTTTGCCTTGGTTACAAGTTGTCCAAGTCACTTTCGCGCCAAAAACACTTACGTCCGCGGTATTTTAGACATAATTTCTTTGGTATATAAGAAAACAATTCAGTCATTATAGATCAAACTTTAGATGTGTTTAGATCGTTTAAATGAAGTTCAAAAGTAAAATATACAATTATATAAAATGGAAATGAGTTTAGGAAGAGAGCTTTCAACATTCGCCACCCCCTCTACGTCACTACAGGGGTAGTGTCATCCGCCTTAAGAAATCATCGCTCCAGGCTCGAAAGTCTTATAAAAACAGAGACGCTACTGAATTCTAGGAGTCGTACTGATAAGAAGACCTATCTTCAAGGCGGCAATTTTTTTAAATTTTTGTTGGAGGTACAAGGTATCTTTAATAATGGCACATCAACATTCGACAAATGTTGGACTAATACTTACCTATAAATTGGTATTTCCATTAAAGAAACCTAAAAACGAAAAAATTACAGTAATATTTATATATTGAAATTTTGAATTGTGTTAGTGCAACGTAAACTTAAAATCCTACATGAATTTATAAGGATTCAAACAAGGCTATTAACAGTGTCTTATATTTCTCTCCAAACTGCAGTCAAATAGTGACTGTTTTATCCACGTCCTGGACACGTGGGGAGTGTTGGCTCCAAACTCCGTCCGCGCGCTTCCACAGGAATTTTATAACTGAGTCTGGTGGAAAAAAGGGACTGTTTGCAGTCTATAGATCCAAGCACATGCAACCATGTTTTCGTAAACCCGCGCAAAATTAATCGATAATACGATAACCATTCTTATATGGGAAGGCATTTTAATGTTACGGCATGTCGTACCTTATACGTGCTGTACGTCCCGAAGTACGAAAACCATTCTTATGCGAAGCCATTACAATAATACGGCATGTCGTACTTTATACGTGCTGTAAGTCAGTATTGTATGTTTCCCACTCATACGAAAACCATTCTTATGCGAAGCCATTTCAGTGTTATAGAGGCTTTGCACCACCACGTGATGGCAGCCATGACAGAGGAGGTACAACACTTTTTCCCCTGGGAAACTAAGTTCTTTCTCATGTAAATCAGATTAGACCAGATTCCATTGTTCCTGACTCCTGTCATGGCTATCATCACGTGATGGCGCAAAGCCTCTATAGAATGTCATACCGCGTCATGCTGAAAGTTAGTACAAATGTTTATTACCCAGGAACCAACTTACTTTAGTAATCATATCTTCAATGGTCACACGTTTGGTCGTGACAGTAAGAAGAACTTTTTGTAAATGACTTTCTTCTTTTGTCTTCTTAATCTTAATTAAAGAATAATAATAATAAGGAATGACCATTCGCCATTCGTGGAAGGAGGGGAAGGGAAGGTCAGAAATGTGAGAAAAAACGGGGGAAAAGAAGATATAAGAATAAAAATATATGCATGGCAGTCCAGCTGGCCTTCCTTCTGGAAGCTATGTTTTTACATCCCCCCCACCCACATTCCCCAAGATTCCCTCCCCATATGAACCGGCAAAAATTTTGAGGCACCCTCCATCCCGGCAGTCAGATTAAAAAAGCCAATTTTGTCAATTTTTACATATAAATTAAATATTTTGATCCTTAGCAAAAATGTGCTTTTAAAAATGTGGCTCGATGCATGTGGCGATGATAAGATAACATAGCTATTGTTTTGCAGTGGAATTAGACTATATACAAAGATAGCGTTGTACACCAAATACTGTTTTCTTTAGCGTTTCCTCTCTGATCGAAAAGTTCCTAATTTTAATTTTTCGGCATGATATTATGGTATTCCATTTTGACACGAGGAATCCCTAATGAAAAAAGTAGCAACGAAAAAAGAAAAAAAAATAGAAAAAAAAAAAAGGAAAAGATAAGGTATGGTAAGGGGGAAAAAAGCGAAAATATATGAAGAAAAAAAAACAAACAAAAAAAACAATGAATCAGATCCTACAAAAACGTCCGCAAATTTTTAATAGCTTTTAATATTTTATCCGTTCCATTTTAACTAGAAGACGGCAAGTAAAAATATTGGAAAAGTAAAGGGAAAGATAAGAAAAAGGAAAAGAATGATGTATTCTACACAATTTCCTCGTTGCTCGCCAAATACGTTCGCTATTTTTCAACAGCTTTTCAAAAGTGCATCATTTTGCTTCATGATGGTATCAAGTTTCCATCCTCTGATTTACAAGTGTATTTTATTAAACTCGTATTTATGTATTTATTTATTTTATACATGAACAAATGTAGGTAGATATTTGTTTTGAGGGGGGAGGGGGTATAGGGACCTAACTCTGTATATTTCCTTGAGAGACCGAGCACGCGTGCGTTGTTTCCCGCCATAAAAACGTCCGCCATTTTTAGTTTTTTAAAAATACTTTTATCTGTTTTTTTTCTCAATTCACCAAAACTAAGTTCATTATTGATTCAACTAAACAATGGTAAGTATTTACTAAAAGTTCAAACCTTAAAAATATAAACTTTTAATCTCTTCTGAGCTGTTTAAGTTTTCTTTGGAAGTTCCGTGAATAAGGACATAAAAAAAGAAAGTAAGCCGAAAAGCCGGTCGCGTCTGTATTTTATACCTATAATTATACAGGCTTTAGGAAGGTCCGTGTACCTTCCGGCCATTTGATTTTTAAAAATAAGAAAATTGAATTTCGTTCACCAATTTTTTTGATTTTGTTGTTTTGAGAGTAAGAAATTACCAAAAATAGCATTTTTTTAATTTTTGATAATAAGAAATTAGCTTTTTTTGATTGAAATCTAAAAACTGAAATCAATTTTCAATTTTCAAAAAAACAAAAATTGAATCGTACAAAATTTACTCTAACGGGGGAGGGGTAAGACAAGTCGTGACTCTGTCCCAGGACCTTATCTGACAATGCATAATGTGCATTCTGATTAAAAATGGCCGCACTGTTGTCAAACAGAGGTGTCATTCGTATGTTTTACTATTTGGCATTAATCTTGGAAAGTTTTTCGTGGATTTTAAACACAGCTGGAACCGAAATAGTTGGCACAATGTAATTCAACGCTGGAACCTGAATATTCTGCCAAACGTTATAATCGTCTCGATGGTTCGGTGAAAGGAAAGGCTTGGTTTTTAACAGATTTTTGTATTATATGTCATTGGCCGGCGAGATACAGCATTGGAGATGCTTCAAGCAAGAATCAAAGCATTTTTTAAAGAGTATAATCGTTGGATTTGGCTTTTTTTGTGTGGGTTTATTTGGAGTATTAGCCAATTTTCAAATCACATAGTACATCAACATTATAATACCCTTAGCCATGAAGCAGGATTTCGTTTTCATGAATCCCTTTGAGTCTTGGTAGATTGATTAGGATGTACTGCATAAAGTTGTAGTACTACTGTAGTAAATGCTAATGAATTTTTTTAAGCATTTTGATATATACCTGTTGCGTTCTTGCCTTGTAAGCTTATATTTCCACACAGTTAATCCAAAATTATTAGCAATAAAAAGGAAATTGTTGTTGTTATAATTTGTCTTGTCTTGTCTTGCGTAAGCTTACTCCAAATAAACCCACACAAAAAAAAGCCAAATCCAACGATTATACTCTTTAAAAAATGCTTTGATTCTTGCTTGAAGCATCTCCAATGCTGCATCTCGCCGGCCAATGACATATAATACAAAAATCTGTTAAAAACCAAGCCTTTCCTTTCACCGAACCATCGAGACGATTATAACGTTTGGCAGAATATTCAGGTTCCAGCGTTGAATTACATTGTGCCAACTATTTCGGTTCCAGCTGTGTTTAAAATCCACGAAAAACTTTCCAAGATTAATGCCAAATAGTAAAACATACGAATGACACCTCTGTTTGACAACAGTGCGGCCATTTTTAATCAGAATGCACATTATGCATTGTCAGATAAGGTCCTGGGACAGAGTCACGACTTGTCTTACCCCTCCCCCGTTAGAGTAAATTTTGTACGATTCAATTTTTGTTTTTTTGAAAATTGAAAATTGATTTCAGTTTTTAGATTTCAATCAAAAAAAGCTAATTTCTTATTATCAAAAATTTAAAAAATGCTATTTTTGGTAATTTCTTACTCTCAAAACAATAAAATCAAAAAAATTGGTGAACGAAATTCAATTTTCTTATTTTTAAAAATCAAATGGCCGGAAGGTACACGGACCTAGGAAGTACTTTTTCCTTGGAATACTAAGACTGGATAAGCCGATATTAATATCTAGTATCTTTGCATGACTTAAATAATATCTGAAGTTGAATGAATAGTTGATTAAAATAGAATCCAAAATGCCGACACTAAATGCTTTAAAAGACCTCTAAAAGAGGTATCAAGGAAAATGTCATCGTTTAACCATAGCTAACCGTTCTTAACAAAGAAATAACAGTTCAATGTCAAAATGTCCATTATTCCAGTTTAAAATTATAATTAGAAATATCACCCCTTCAAATAATTTTCAGAAAAATGTCATTGCAAAATTTTGGCTACCGCGAATACTGAGAAAAGTCCGGATAGGAACAGAAACCCGTCCTTTTTTCATAAAATATGCATAAAGACTTTAGTTTAAAACTGTCTGCACGTCAACAAACTGAGACATAATGAAGAACGAGTGGCTATTAGTTACAAGAGCTTTCTAAGTCATATTAAGTACCTTCTTTGTATTTTCAACAATCTGTTTGACCGCCTCATCAGTACATCCTATTCCTTGAGCTTTAAACACTTGACAAGAGCCCAGCCACTGGAAGTGTATAGAATAAAAAAAATCAGTTTATTAGCCGTTGGATTATAAACAACATCTTGAACTATTAGCATAAATACTATTCCTATAAGATATCCAATAACGAAGCTTAAGAAATTGATAATGATAAAAATATAATTATATATATATATATATATATATTAATATATATATACAGCGATATGCAGAAAGTCTGATCCTTTTGTATATAAACAAAAGTATATCAAAAGTATGTTAGAAATTATGGGATACCATCTCTGATATTTTTTTCAGAAAGCCCTAGTGATAGGCATCCCGAAAAAAATATCACCGATGATAATCCATAATTTCTGATATACTTTTGATATACTCGTATATAAGTACAAAAGGATCAGAATTTCTGTATATCACTATATCCATAATTTCTGATATACTTTTGATATACTCGTATATAAGTACAAAAGGATCAGAATTTCTGTATATCACTATAAATAATATATATACACTTGATTACAGAAACGTTGTAGTATACATTTATGCATTTATACAAATAGCTAATGAGATGCATATTGCAATTTTACTTTTTTAACCCTCAAAACCAATTAATTTATAATCTGTAGGATGTAAAAGAGAATAATATATTTTGACATTCATTGAATGAGACAAATAATCAATAAAGCGAGTTTTCTGTTTTGCATATCATTAAATATACTGAATAAATTAGGTATTTGTATAAATGTATACTACAACCTTTCTGCAATCGAGTATATATATATATATATCAATATATATATATGTATTAATACTTATAAGAAAATATTATTGTATATATATATGATGTATTAGTCATCTCTTTCTATGTGCACCTGCATTCCAACTTTTTTTTATAGCATTATAAACTTTATAATTTGCTATTTTCTTTTAAAATCCCTACATATTACTAATAGCATGGAAGAATTAAGTTCCCCCACCCCCCCCCCCCCCCCCAATCCACTACAAAATTGTTTTCCCTTTTAAACATTACCTTGACATAAAAGGGTACACCATCAAGCAACGGTTCAGGTTCATGCAACCAGTCTTCCCTCAGCTCTGAATAATTAGCACATTATCATTCATTAAACAGTGTATAACACACACAACAACTTTCTTAATTAACAGAAAAACAAACATCAAATAAAAAACCCACGCTGTAAAAACATAAGCAATTTTAAAAAATAGTTATCTCAACAACCAAAAACTGTATGCATATAACACACACAACAACTTTCTTAATTAACAGGAAAACAAACATCAAATGAAAAACACACGCAGTAAAAACATACGCAATTTTAAAATAATAGTTATCTCAGCAACCAAAAACTGTATGTAAATTGAATTATAGCTTGAGCTGTCAGTGACAGTAAATAATAACAGTGATATTTAACAATAAGCCAAAAACCAAGTTAAAAGTCCAATATAGTAATAAATGTCACAGTAATATATGTCATATAAATTTCAATAGCAATTCTGCCAATATATTGTTGCTTTCTTTAAATTAACATATTAGAAAAATCATTTTCTTAATGTCTACGAATTCAACATTTTTGGTATAGGAAAAAAAATCAGATCTATATAATCAAAAAATGTACATTTTAAAAGCAATTGACACCTATACAGCCTATATGAAAAAAAGTCAATAAGGACTGAGAAAACACTATATTTTTAAAGCTTAGTAGTAAAAAAATAAAAACAAAAGCCTTTAAAAATGATATTAAAAACTTTACATGATTTGCTCACAATATACAAGCAAAATAGATATTAGAAAAATATATTCTAAAGCGTGAAAAATTTTTCAATGCAATTAATAAAGAATAAGTCTTTTTCATAAATAGGAAACATAAAATAAATGAATATCAATTTACAAAATAAAAATCCTTCTAGGAAATTAAACAACACAAATTAATTCAAAATAATATTTTACCTTGGTAGCAAATAAATGGTCTGAAATACAAAAGCATATTCATAGCTCTGGTTTTAAGACCTTGCAGTCTATTTTTTCTTGATTTTCGTCTGCTATGTCTGCCAAAACAGACTTCCTCCTCATTTTCAATTTTCAATTCTCTTAGCCTTTCGAATCCACGATTTTTCTTGAAAAACAGTTTCATCTTGAAAAATTGAAGCCCAGGCCTTATTATATAGAATAAATGTATACACAGCAAAAATGTAGTTGCTTCAAACTGTCGAATGATAAGCTCCGGAGTTCTTATCTGAGAACGACCAAAGCACATTGAAATAATGGTGTTAAAAACATGAATATTAATAGGTGTAGGCTGTGTGAAAACCATCTGCTTTTTTAAAAGGCTTCTATTATAGTGACATCTAAAGCTCCTACATTTTTATCACTTGTACTGTCTCCAATTGGTCAATGAGTATAAAGAAGTATAAAGATTAAAATTCCAATTAATTACCATCGAAATAGCATGTAAATCATCATGTTCAAAGGTCAGCCAATTGGCCATTATTGTGTGAACCTATACCAAGAAAAACATGCAAATCAAGCTCCATAATTGATACAGAAATAGTTATTTATAGACCAATTATAATACGGTAACAAATAAGTGAATAATATGTGACATTTAAATGTAAATATGCATTATCTTTTTATAGTTACACTATCATAGTATTTTTTCATTTAATATTTTTCCTGTCTGTATTTTATTCTTTTATTCAGCTCAAATAGATTAAGACAGCTAATGCAAACATATTGTCATTTTAATATTTTTGGGCAATTTTACAGCCTGTTTCATGTTTCAGACGTCTGGAGCTTTAGCTCCTGTCAATCAAAGATACTACTGACCTAGGGTACCCAGGGGTAATGATCAACATAATTTTATCCATGGCTGCCTGAGGATGCACCGTCCATGTAATAATTGAATTTATTCCTAAAAAAATTTTTTAAATTATATCTTCATTTTTTATATCTTCCTTAGACAAATATTTTTTAACTTTAAGAAAAAAATTTAACAAGATTGTGCAAAACATTTTACAAGAAAAACCCCTCATTTTTCTTGCAAAGTGCCAAATTTTTCCAATTCAAAAACTGGGATTGCTTTATTTGTCCTTATTTTCTATTTTTTTCTTCCCTTTTTGAATTAAAAAATATAGGGTACCCACCTTGCTTCCACAACTATGTCAAAAATCCACTTGAAGAAGTGCAATGACTCTTCAAAAAATTAGTCCTTTGGGCTATTCGTTCGTTTTATCTAATGATTGACTTTCGATTTTTTGTAGATTTCTCTTTTTCGCATTTATAATAAGAATTTTCGAGAATTTAAAAAAAATTGAACAACTTTAGAGGGCAAAACATCCTGCATAGAAGGAGGAAAAGGGCGCCATTACCTCAAAGTTTTGATGGAATTTGAGTTGTTTCATTTGCATATTCTTGCTTAGACTTAGACTGATTCCATTCGCGAGCGAAAACTACGAGTTATGGAATCAGTCTAGCTTAGGCTCGATCGCATCCCAAAAAAAATGGAAAAAAGATCTAAGTCATATCTATTTTCATGGGAATATCAAACTATAAATGAAACAAAATAATAAACAAATTTAATTGAAATAATAATCTAATCATTAAACCTGTTGTAATTATAGACATATAGACCCCCTACGAGGTTCTGCTCTTGGGGTTAATATGAAAACAAATGTTTAAATAAAAATAAATAAAAATAACTGAAATAATATCTGATTCAATACTCTATCTTTCTCTCTATATTCTCCCTTTTATTGAAAACATAAATAACCATAAATGAACGAAAATGATTAAAAAAATCGTGCAGCTATCCTGGTTGCTGAAATATTTTCATTAAGTAAAGCATGCACGTCAATGAACCATTTACCGGGATTAGTTTGATACATCTAATATGGCAAAACAGTTTTGGGATATTGTAATTTTCTAAAATATGCTCCAAAAGGATAAACGATTTTGTTTTCAGGTGGCGTGTGTTTACTGAATTTATATCGCTTAGCTGGTGTTTGTATTCATATTTTACTCCCAACGGGTAAATAACGCAAATATATACATATATATAGCACGCCCAAAGCCTAATTATTTTGTTAAAATCTTATCTTAAAATATTTTATGCTGCGAGTTATACTTAAGAACAAACAGAAACGTTTTCTTCGATATCGATGCTATAACATCTATGCAAAAATAATTTTGGAAGAAATACTCTTCTAAAAGAGTAACACCAAATTGTAATCGAAACTGTTAAAAAAAATAATAATAATTCCACGAGTCGATTGTTAATGCAATTGAATTGCAAAGGTTGAAATACAAAGTCGAAAACCACACGGGATGTTTGAATACAATGAAACCTTTCCGATGACAAAGAAAAATAATTTTATTGTCGAGCGGAAAAAAACTATATATTGGTCTACACGAAACCTTTTAATATCGAGCGCTGTCAAAAACCAGCTTCCGTGTGTAAACAATACGTCGCCTAAAGAAACCCTATTAAATGAAAAAATAATCACACATTCAGAGAGAGCTTCACACTACTAAACACAATTTCTACGAATGAAACTTAAATATTAACCAATATCACCGTCTATAACCATAGAATAATATCAAGCTTTAGTTGTCAGAACACAGGTCAGTATTCCGCTATAAAATTTACCACCTGGAAGAGAGAATTACCGCCAAAGCTTCGAGGCCTTTTCAAAATTAATTGCATCTGCCAAGCGAGTGGGACTCAAATCAACCACTGAAACGTTTATTGACATCGATAGATTGATTTAACATCATCAATATCGCTTCGAAGGCAACTGATCTATGAAAATATTACTCGTTTTAAGTTATGTTGACTTTATGCTAAGTTTAGATTCATTGCAAGGGATACTTGTAGATTATTGTAGTCTATCATTACCTTGATGATGGTTCAAGTTGTCATATTGCTTAGTGATCTTTTTTCTTATGACTTGTGGGCTTCTTTTGACTTTTTCCGCCACAGTCTTCAAGGAATGCATTGTGTCAAGAAATCCCTGCTCAAGAAAATACAGAGTATATCCGGCTACGGGCCTTGTCAAGTGGAAACTGAGAGTAAGAGTGACCTTTATACGATAATCCGTGGGTAACGAGGAGAAACTGGTAACTAAGGAAAACCGGAAACGGAAATCAGGTGAGCTAGAATTATTATGACTGTAGGACTGTATAAGTGATTGATGCTTGACCAATCCCAAGAACATAGTTCTTTTCTGGGATAGCGAAACATGGTGCATTGTTGAGCTTCGGTACAAACATCTTTTGTTCATCATGCCTTATGTGGTCTTGTTTGTATCCAAGCTAGACCCCAATGCATCCTGTTTATCGAACTCAGAAAAGGCCTTTGTCAGCCATGTTGGTGGTATTATCAAAGGCAGCTAATGCTAAACCTTTCGTTACTGCTACCAACTTGTCCACGAAGAATAGCTGCTTTGCACTCATTCCCAGAGACCTTAAAATATCAAAAGACACGGCGGCGATGTTGTTCAGTAACAAAACTGAGACTAATCACAAATCCTTCGTTAAATTCATCCAACCGGGCGGCATGAAAAACCAGTCACAATAAACAACATTGCGTATAACTGAAAAACTCACGCCGCTACGGACGTACCGTGCTGTGACTTTTCTTTGGTTGAGCCGATCAAGCATGAGCTTTGATTGGTTCAACGATATCGTCAATTTAGGGACCGTGTGACACTTGGCGTGGTATGGCCACACACATTTGCTTAAACCATGGCGCTAATTAGCGCAAACTAAAATAAACGCCTCATTAGTTTTTTTTTTTCAGTACAGTATATTTTAATGAGTCTCCATATAAAGCCTGGTTCACACGAGCAACGCATACGCAAACGCAAGCACAAACGCAAGACGTGGTTCACACGAGCAACGCATACGCAAACGCAAGCGCAAACGCAAACGCAAGCAATGTTCACACGTACAACGCAAATGCAAGTAAATTAAGATACGCATGCGCAGTAGTGATTGTTTATAGTTCACACGTATTTTCCTTGCGTTTGCGTTTGCGTTGCTCGTGTGAACCACGTCTTGCGTTTGTGCTTGCGTTTGCGTTTTCACCGGTTCACACGTTAAAAACGCAAACGCAAACACAAACGCAAGCACAAGAAAATGGAAAATTTTCCATTCCTTGCGTTTGCGTGTGCGTTTGTGTTACTGTAGTTCACACGTAGTTTTCTTGCGTTTGCGTTTGCGTTTGCGTTTGCGCTTGCGTTTGCGTTTGCGTTGCTCGTGTGAACCAGGCTTTACAATACATACTCTCTCTTGCCACGAGGATTTTTTTACCGGGTTCTCCGGTTTTCCTCCCTCCGTACAAATCAGCAAGTGAGTCGACCGTTGTGCGAATAAAATAGTAAATGTAGTGGTAGTGAATGTGAGTGAAAGCAGGCCCACATCAGCGAAAGCTGCAAAAAAAATCAACCTACTCTAGCAATTATGAGATTATTATTAGCTTATTATTAAGAGTGTTAAGCTTGGTTTGTCTGTGATATCATTACACTTTATCTCGGCGCCATACAATAACCTAATTCTACTAAAAAAGGAACGTCGACCATCTTTTTATTGTGCCTATCTTATCTCAGCAGCTATGAAACGTCTAAAAACGTCTAAAAGCCCTCACTCTTGCGTTAAATGCTTTAAATATTTTACGTCTCAATTGCCTTACACTTGAGCAATTCAATTAAGTAATGCTAAAAGGTCCAAGGCTTATCCCTAAAACGTCAGTGATTCAGATTAATGTAATCATAACCAGACATTATTTCTACCTTCTTTTATTCTGTTTATCTCCTGATTCTACGGTTTTTATCCCTTCGCAATTCCAATTAAATCTGTGAGTTAGCCATGCCCTGGCTTAGATTAGCCCAGAGGTTGTTTCAGGGTTTGATCTGTGAGTTAGCCATGCCCTGACTTAGATCAGCCCAGAGGTTGTTTCAGGGTTTGATCTGTGAGTTAGCCATGCCCTGACTTAGATCAGACCAGAGGTTGTTTCAGGGTTTGATCTGTGAGTTAGCCATGCCCTGACTTAGATCAGCCAAGAGGTTGTTTCAGGGTTTGATCTGTGAGTTAGCCATGCCCTGACTTAGATCAGCCAAGAGGTTGTTTCAGGGTTTGATCTGTGAGTTAGCCATGCCCTGACTTAGATCAGCCAAGAGGTTGTTTCAGGGTTTGATCTGTGAGTTAGCCATGCCCTGACTTAGATCAGCCCAGAGGTTGTTTCAGGGTTTGATCTGTGAGTTAGCCATGCCCTGATTTAGATCAGCCCAGAGGTTGTTTCAGGGTTTGATCTGTGAGTTAGCCATGCCCTGACTTAGATCAGCCAAGAGGTTGTTTCAGAGTTAGCCGTGCGCATGCCCTGACTTAGATTAGCCAAGAAGTTGTTTTATAGTGTTCGAGTTTAATTCTAAGTTCAGGTTATATAAAATCATGTGGTCTTTTTTGAAGGCTGCATTTTCTTTTAGATGGCCTAGCCTTTGGTAAAACATTATGTGATGGATGTTCAGGAGCACTGAATATGACAGTCCACATTTTTTAGCGGATTCATTGTGCTGGTGATATGTGAAGTGACATGTTCAACGCACCCAAGCTTAAAGGCTCTCTCTTCTGTAGCCTGCCAACTTAACTGAGATATTTAGTATACGATGCTACTGCCCAAAATCTTATAAAGGAGTCGACATAATTAGTTTACTAGAGAGATATTGTTGTTACCTTTCGCTGATTGAATTTACATCGCCCATAGTGCATTTCAAGCTTGCGAGTTTGATACGCAACAAGCAACAAAGCCTTCACCAACCTTTTTGAAATAGCTGTATACACTCAATTTCAAAAGAATAAGACGTTTGCATTATGGCATCATTTGACTCCCACTACCAAGATGCTTCGCGAATTTTCTTTCCTATTCGAATTTGTACTCCCTTATAGTAAGACAATTGGTGCTAATTGACTGAACACTGAGTGAGAGTACAAGGGAGTCTGGTCCTAATGTAGAATTCAAAACTTTGACGAAAATTAAGCTGAATGGTATTCCGGGAACTGACATGATTATTCTCTTATGCATTAATTTGAGATAGATAGTCGATATATATATATATAATATATATATATATATATGTATGTATATATACACTTTGCCGAGAGATAAAGACTGCATACAGACTTTTCGAAACGGATCGAGCCATTCATAATTCATTTCTAACATTTTTCTCTGCTAATGACTTTTTTAATTTGTCTGCTTCAAAGTCAACATTGGCATTTTAATTAAAACTGAATAGCTGCCACGTGACTCTTTCTCCACAGGGATACCAACCGCGGTTTTTGTATCGTTCAGTATTGCCATTACTGATAGCCTGCCGCGCAGACGTTTTTAGCGCCGACACTAAAAACGTCTGCGCGGCAGGCTACATTACTGAATGCTTGACTATCGTTACAGAATAACAAAGGTTTAATTTTTCAGTTAATTTAACCCCCAAAGGCTCTCCACTGCACTACAGGTTCCTCGGTGTCTACATTTACAATGAGAGATCCCATGGAGCCTAGGGGTTGAAACGAAGTACGAAGAATAATTAATTTAAATGTATTTAAAGTCTAAAGATTTAAATCTACACATTAACACCTCTGTACTTCTTTATAACAAATGTAAAATCTCCAAGATCTTATTTGTTAATTTCTGAGATCGGACTGAGAGCTGGAACAAAATTCAGTCTATAACGAACGATGTGGTTTGGATTTCATGGAAGCCAAGATTCTTCCCTAGTTCTTCCCTAGTTTCTTCTAGACGCGGATGTATTGCTGTTTTTCAATCATTCCCAAGAGAGTAAAATGACAAACAAACAAAACAAAACAAAGCAAAAGAAAAAAGAAAAAAAAACCGCGGTAATTTTTTCGTTGAATTCAGCTAAGATGGATGGTGACTATGACGGCATGTGCAAATGATGAATGATACTAAATAGCCCAACCTATGCCTCTGCTTTCATGAAAGATAGCAACTACGACTAATTTCTGTCCTTAGACTTCTGAAGAACGTCGCATAAAATATGGATGAAGGTAAGCATCTCCACAAGCTAAGCCCTGTGGCGAGCGACTAACTTTGCGCATTGTCTTTTTAACAATAGTCCCAAAACGTCTCTAAACCTACCTTTGTTATGTTACGATCAATATAGACCCCTGCTTCCTTGAACATCTGACTAAACTGAATATATAATTATACAACGATATGGCACTGCACATACTCTATACTAACTGATAAAGTTTGAAGATAGATTTTAACTTTAGAAATTTCTTAATGGTCGAGAGGGATGGTAGGAAAAAATGTTGTGAACGCTTAAAAACAACACGTGTTTTTTTTTTTTTTTTTGTCTATTCTTCTTTAATAATAAAAATAAAACGTCCCAATCGTTTTGCTACTATAAAACTATAAAACTATACATAAAACTATACTAAAATTTCTTAATGGTCGAGAAGAATGGCAGGAAAAAATGTTGTGAACGCTTAAAAACAACACGTGTTTTTTTTTTTTTTTTTTTGTCTATTCTTCTTTAATAATAAAAATAAAACGTCCCAATCGTTTTGCTACTATAAAACTATAAAACTATACATAAAACTATACTAAAATTTCTTAATGGTCGAGAAGAATGGCAGGAAAAAATGTTGTGAACGCTTAAAAACAACACGGGTTTTTTTTTTTTTTTTTTTGTCTATTCTTCTTTAATAATAAAAATAAAACGTCCCAATCGTTTTGCTACTATAAAACTATAAAACTATACATAAAACTATACTAAAACTATACTAAAATTTCTTAATGGTCGAGAAGAATGGCAGGAAAAAATGTTGTGAACGCTTAAAAACAACACGGGTTTTTTTTTTTTTTTGGTCTATTCTTCTTTAATAATAAAAATAAAACGTCCCAATGGTTTTGCTACTATAAAACTATAAAACTATACATAATCAGCTTTGTGAACTGTCGGACTAAATATATATATACAAAGATTTGACCACGTACTTTACCCGAGAAAGTTTATTCGAGAAAAAACTGAGTAGGGCTGCCGCAGGAAAAATGTTGATTTTGCATGTCAGTGTTCAATAGTCTGGGTGCGGGAAAATTATAATAGCTATCCTGCTGGCTTCTTTATTTTTTTCCTCAATTGAGAGAGAGAAGGGAGCTAGGCAGACTCTGACAGCAGGATGCTATATAATCGTTGTCAAGGACTTCAATCTTCCAGCCTCTTTTTTGTTACGTGCATAACATAACCGGACCATGAATTTTCAGTCTTCTCACCACGAAGGTAAGATTAAGTTTACATAGGAGATTTAACTTTAGCCTAAAAATGTTAATTCTTTACTCAGATCCATCTGAGAAGATTAGGTGAAGATTAAGAGCATTAGTCACTGCCTTAAATTATTTCAAACCCTGTCTGGCCTTGTCGGTCTCCATATATTTAAATGAAGACGTGTTTGTGTGTGTGGTGTTTGTTTTGTTATAAGTTTCACTGAAAATTTTCTTCAGCAAAAGCCAGAAAATTCACATTATCGTTACTGTCAAAGAAATATATTCATTTGAACTGAAACTGCTTAGAAATGGAAACACTTGAAGCCAAAGTCATTGCAGTGGCATTACGGTATCTCAGGCTCTAGACACGGCATCCGTCTAATACGAGTATACACTTTGTTAGGTCTTCCCTTTTATAACAGGGTTTTACCTCCGGGTTTCCTTTCTCCGCAAAATCCAACATGTATACGAGTTTCCAATTTGATCTGAGAGTCAGCCAGCGTTCACTGACTTAGGTTTTTTCAGGCTTCGATAAAAATTAATATAAATAACGCTAAACATAAATAAGGTAAAAAATGCAATAAAACATACCTATTTTCTTGTACCATTTGCAATCATAACATTTAATAATTGCTTCTTCATCTGGTTCAATTCGTTTTCATTTTTACTTCCACGATTAATTTTTGCAGACATTTAGTCTTTTCAAGTTTCAATGCAATTGACCTGTTCTATCAGTAATTAGTATTGGAATCATCTCAAGGTTTGATAGCTTCGTTTAATAGACAGCCATCGATTTATTGAAGAAATAAAAAACGTGCGCGCGTGCTCTGTGCAGTTATAAGTTAGGAGAATCACGCCGCGTAGCGGAGTGCTTCTAGACACTTCTCGAGTGTTCTGCCACTGCATTCACTGCATTCACTGCACCAAATTTGGTTTCACCGTTTCCCGTTGTCCCGTTTCAATCCTTGTCATCTCAATTTACTCGTTTCATTTCTTTAATTTTCTTCCAGGGACAAATTCAAATTTAATTTGTTCTTATTTTCCCTTCTTGCAATCTATCATTTCATGCTATTTTGGGTATTCTGCCGGAATGCAATATCTCAACGGCGTAACGATTATTGATGAGGTTGCGGCATGATATCGTAAGAATCGTCAAGATCATAAGCTCAAATGTAACTCAAGCTATGTATAAAACGGTCAATGTATCCTAAACACATGCACATAATATCTTATAAGTCTAATGCTTTACTGATACCGTCCTCTGTCAAGATTTCCAGCCGAAAATACTGCGCGCAAGCACTCAGAATAAGATATTTTAAAAACGCAAAAAGAAATCTACGCGCTCTTTTGTAACTTTCCTTTCAGTCCTGTGAAGTTGGTGGTTGAAAAATTTTCGTAAACGATATTTTTGTTTTCAAAATCAGGACGGCTTTTTTTTGTAATCGCGATTATTTTTTATTCAAATCATATTCATCACTTTTCATACTTTTAAGAATTCATTTTTTCAAATTATTTACCAAAATTTGAATATTGAAGGCAAAATAGCAAATAAAGAAATAAGTGATACTGAAAAAGCGGAGAAAAAATGCCGGAATTCAGGTGAAAATCGATACACAATATAGGCTCCTTTTAGTAATAGCCTTTAAGTGCTTCCCCTCGAAAAACAAGGACTTTTTTCGTAATTGTCTGGCTTTGCATTGTTTTGTTTTTTATCGCACCGTCTGCGAAACTGGATGGCGCTGATGAAAACCTCGGTTAACTGATACGCGCCTTTTTAAGATCTCATTAAGATCAAACACGAACAGTTATTCAAATATAATCGTATGTACCGAAAGCGGCATTTTTCTGGGAATAACTAAGCTCCATCTTCCTCTGGATCTTCCACTTCCAAATTTTTCTTGATATATTGATTTTACCGTCATTTCAACAAAGCGAAGCGTGAGATTTTAACAAAAAAAAGTTAGTATTTCAAGAAAGTTCCACGATTCAGGGGAATAAATCTTGAAATATAACTTTTTCTTTGTTACAATTTCACGTTTAGCTTGGTTTTTGCACGCACATCTTGAGAATCTTTCTTCTCTTCTTCTTCTTCTTCTTCTTCTTCTTCTTCTTCTTCTTCTTCTTCTTCTTCTTTTCTTCTTCTTCTTCTTCTTCTTCTTCTTCTTCTTCTTCTTCTTCTTCCGAATTGCTTTACAGGCCAGTTATAGCTATTTCCCTTTCAGATGCGTATGCAGATAAAATTTCAATTCAAAAACCTTTTTTTTTCAAAATGATATTTTTATGCTGACCCCAAGCAGAAGGATTATACAAAAGAAACACCTTCACAAAACCTCGGGAGAAAAAAGCCGTGTGATTTTGATTGTGTTCAATTTTAACTGACCTAATTTGCAAAATAATTAAGGGCTTCTTCCAACTAAAGAAATATCTAATCTACGATTCGTAGTTTTCTTTAATTTTTCTAAAATTTATTAGTGTCGAATTTTTGCATATCTTTTCCTTTTTTACTGCGTTTTTGCTTCTTTTTATTAAACGCTACGAAGTTAAAAAGTATCGCTTTTCCCCCTCGATAATAAGGTTGTCTTTGAAATTCAATTAGCCTCATCGTTCGGATCTGTTAATGAATTATTGACAAATAATCTGTTGAAATAACGGTGTCATGGATGATTCTGGTTGAAAGATAACGAGCGAAAATAGGGATAATCTTTTACTTTGGTCTAAACATTTCCTTATTCTCTTAAAAATAAAAAAATGCGCCATGTTTGCCATGTTCAGATTAGCTTTTCGCGCTGTAGTCAAGCTTCAGATCAGGGATCTACATAAACAAATGCATTTACACAGTCCCAATTACTGCAGGACGTATGATAAGTGAGAGAAAACAATTGCCCCCACAATTACCAAAATACTTCTTGAACAATTTAGGCTGAAAGACAGCTGTTTAATTGGGGATTCGGTTAATCGAAAGCTCACGGCGTGGAATTTTGTCTATTCAGAAGACGCGTACTTATGAACTCAATACGCTGTCGTTACAACAAATCAAGGTTTCCTACTGAACTCGAAGGAAAACAGGTATGAGGAAGTCTTGTATCGCTATTTTTAGTGTAGTAAATCTAAATACATTGATTATACCAATTCCTGAACGCCTATCTCGCGTGTAGATGTAACCGAATCGATGATATTCTTGACATACGGAACTGAGAATGTTTACTCTTAAGCAACTAGCCATCGAGGGCTTTTCAAAAGTTGTGCTTGAACGAGCTCAAACTAACGTCTCTACAACAAACAAACCAAGTTAACTGTTTGCACTTTTCAAGGGCTTCATACACGTCATTTTTTTTTTTTTTCCATAATTTTCAAATTTTTTGTAAGTATGGTTGTCGACCATTATTCTTTAAAAAAACGATCTTACATAATTATTTTGTAAACCAAAATCTCTTACACGGATAATAAAGCTTCGTCACAAAAACCTCTTCAATAAACGATAATTAGAACCCGTTAGTAATAGTTTTTTTCCACTTGTGTTAAAAAAATGTATCCTTTTTCTTTTGCGATGAATATGTAACACACCATTATGCAAAAATTTTCGCAAGCTCCGACAGTCGTGAAATAAGATTACCGCAATAAGTTCTTATTTTTTGGTCGATACAGTTAAGCGGCTTTCAAGGTCGATGTCATAATATATAAAGATATAAGTGTTGACGGGATGGGATTCTAGAACCGAATCTGCGAACATCACAATGAAAATCAAATTGGTTGAACTAAGATAAAGATTTGCGGGGATTTAGTACTGGTCGCAAACGTAACAACTTTGGAATGACACGAATCAAGAAATCTACCGCAAAATAGGATTTACAAACAAAGTGATTTTTTCTTGCTACCTTTGTTACTGGCTCGACTAGATAGATAGATTACACAATTCGTCAGGTTTTGGTTCAGGATAAATTTCTCGATGGAACTGAGGGAATTTATCTGTATTTGGAAACTTAACTATTTGAGTGTTTTTATGACAGCTTCATTTGGTATTGATATACCACAAACAAGTTCATTAACATGAAAAAATGTGTATATTGATAGTGGTTAAAGGACCAGACTAGTTTATAGGCTGACAATATTCTATTCCTACGACCGTAAAAAAGAAAACCCAATAAATTCCTTTAGTCCTTTTAGTGGGTGAATAAATTTATCATAAATACGTAAACGGGTTTCCAATTTGCCCCACTTTCACTCAAACACTATACTGCCACCGACTGCATTCAATATTATATGCGTACAACTCTCAATTCACATGATGCTGGATTCGGTACAGGGAGGAAGACCGTAGAATCTGGAGAAAATCCTCATGGCAAGAGATAGCATAACACAAACAAAAAAACTCAATTCACATGCTGATTTTTTCGAGGGACGAAAAGTGGAGCAGAACCTGGAGAAATCTAAGTGGCATGCATGGGATAGCACAACCCGAGCAACCCACGCATTACCCGGATCACATCACCCGTTCAAAGGAATGGGATGCGAAAAAAATTTTTTTATTCAAAACCTCTATTTATAACCTTTTACTCAGTAGATCAATATTTTACAGCGCGCAACCATTTGGTATTAAGAAGGTGTTAGGCACTACATTTTTCTTGGTTTATTTAACTAGTTCATTATATTGGTGCCAGAGATCGAAATTGTGACTTGAATCAGTGGGACATCTAGAAACAATTACAGCAAATGGAACATTTCTTTCAAATAATCATTAGACAACTTGGAATACAATGTTTTGTTTGAAATAACATTCGCATATCGTCATCTTTTTCCTCTTATTTTTTCCTCCTTTTTACGTTATTTAAAACTGAAAAATTCAAATGAATACCTACTTTGTGAATCCCAATTCATAATGACTTTGCATAATTTCTAGCGATAATCCTATTCTACATTTCCGACTAAGTTTTCATTGTTTTAAGCCTTAATTCATATAGCTTAATTTAGCTGAAACTTTTAATATATGGGTAAGCTTTTTTCTCGTTTTTCCTTCTCCTTCTCCTCCTCCTCCTCTTTCCTTATCGTCTTCTCCTGCTTTCCCTTTTTAACTTCTTCTTTTTTATCCCTTTTTTGTTCTTGCTCTTCTGTTGTATTTCTTCATTCACATTATTTTAGACTTCGTTGTTTTTTTATGTACTTCCTTTTCCTGTTTGCATCGTTTTTTTTTTTTTGTTTTTTTTTTTGTTTTTTTGTTTTTTTTGTTTGTTTTTTTGTTTTTGTTTTTGTTTTTCTACTTTTATTCTTTACAGTTGTCATACATTTTCGCCTCCGAATTTATTTTTTATATCACCTCATTCATTCGCTTTTAATTTTGCTTCTGGAAAATTGCTTATCCAGTTTTCTGTTGTTCAAACGCTTCACTTTAATGAGCTCCTCGCTGTGTTTTTCTTAATCTTTGTCTGTTTGGCTCACTTTTAAGCTGATAAATCAGAGTTTGAAAAATTAAAGATAATGAAAGAAGCTTTTAGAAAAACTCCTTTTTTCAGTCTCGTTAATTAGTTCATCTATTTCTTTGTCACACGTAAACACAGCGGTATATATTTTTGCAGTTAATCAGAGATTTTTAAGAATATGTAAAGCGAAAGGAGCTGTTAGACAATTTAGAGGAATTCCTTGAAATAGAAGGAGAAATGCCATTTTTTTCGAAACATTGTAAATATTTTTATTGAGACATGGGCTTTTCAAAACTGCAAACTACAGACACTCAAATACTTAAAAAAGAGGGGGGGAAATTTTGCGAGAAAAAATTGCTTAAAAATGAAACCTAAACCACATTTTTGATAACTATCCAAGCACACACACACACACACAAAAACAACCATAAAGTCGAACGTTTTGTTTAGTTTTGTGTAGTTGAATAAGCAACTTATGAAAACACCTTTTGTATTTTTCGTATCACTTCATTATCTTTAGTCAGCGAAGGTAATCTCTCATTCAGGGTCGTTTGGCAAGAGTTTAATCGAAGACCGAATTTTGTATCAAACCTCCCTTGGAGACATCTATAGTAATTGCTACATCAGAGCGTTTGAAACACATGACATTTAAATGAAATGGGTTTTTTTTTTTGGCGGCATATAGTAATAAGTAGAGATGAGTAGAGTGGAAATGTTTATCTACACTAGGTCTTCCAGGTTTTTATCTGAATTGCCCAGTTTTCCTCCCTTTGTAAAAACAAAAAAAAACAATTAAAAAAATGAGAGAAAAAAAAAGAAAAAGAAAGAAAAATAAACAATAAATGAATAAATAAACAAAACAAAACAACTACAACTACAACAACAAAACAAAGCAAAACAAACAAACAAAAAAAAAACGAAAAAAAAACAAAAACAAACAAACAAACAAACAAAAAAAAAAAAAAAAAAAAGAGACCATTTAAAAAAAAATGCTATTCCACTGAGTTCATATGCAGCCCGTAAAGCCTTCCACTGCAATGTAAAGCGCATCGAGAGATTGTGAAATGCGCTATAGAAGAACCCCATTATTATCATTATTCTACTTTTCCTGTCTTCTTGGACTGGTGGTAAGGCTGACTTGTAGATAGAACACACCAATCCGAAGTAAAGCAAATATAATAGCTTGCACACTACTGACTATTATGTAGATGAACCCAGTAGCGCTTGTTTTGTTATTCTGATTTCTGCTTTTGTTTTCCGATCTCAGAAGTTACGCCCTCGTGGCTGGTGTTGTAGGAGTCGTCAATTTTGAGGCACGAAACCCAATCAATTGTTCGCGAATCACGCACATTTTAAACAAACTTTTCCCATATGCAGCTACTCTTCACCAAAGATAAAATCTAACTCTAGCACTGGCTTGATAGCTTAAGGAATATGAAGTAGTGTTTTGACTACATAAAACCAAATTTAAAACAAGCAATTAATTAAAGCTAATTTTAAACCAAATATATCAAAACGAACTTCAATACATTTTCTTCTAAGAAAGTTTTTTTTATACCTATTAAATAAGTAACTTCAGTATCGGTTTGACTGCCGTAAAAAAACTAGAGACTTAACTAGCATTCATGTATCGAAAAACCATTCATATATTTTAGCACAAGTAAATATAATAAATAATGAAGAGAGAGTTTTGTTTTGTTTTTCAATTTGATTCATCTCTGCAAGCGGCACAAATCGACAAACAAGCGTGCGCATGCGCGCTATATTCACCTGGCCTCGGTCGTACGAAGCCTGGATAGCACTATGAAAACTTTCAAAACATCACTCGTACTATAAATTCCGAATTGCACTCGAGATCGTTCGATTTCTTATACAAACTCATTTCGTACACATTGTCAATGCAACCTTTTTTTACGGTCATAGCAAGCAGACACGTGTAAAAAGTACGAAAACTACAATACATTATTTAATCAATATTAGAGATACTTAGGATTGAATTAAGCGTTCCTAATATTTTATATTAAAAGACCTTTTCTAAGGGAATTTCTTAAGCCTTACTCGATATCACTAATTTGACTTCCCTTAAAAGGTGGTCTGAGATGGCTTTTTTGTGGTAATTTTCACGCAATTGTTTTACGCGTTTTTAAAGTAATATAGAGGATTTCGTTCAAGTGGCTTTTATATTCAAATCTTCTTTTCTTAAAAAAAAAAAAAATTATACATTCTTGGTAGTTTTCCAAATAAGATGAATCGCAGTATACTAGTGGTTAGTTTAATAATTCTTTAGTAAATCAATAGATAATTTAATTAGCTTAGAGGGCGTATATATTCGCGTCGGTGAAAATCCACAAATCCCGCGGTTTGAGCTGAATAATTAGCATAGAAATCGTTCCTCACGACTTTACGAAAATTGAAGGTAAGGGAAAATGAAAAATTCTCCTGTTAACACCTCATGTATAAATATGTATGTATATTTTCTTATCAATCTAGTGGTGAATCTTTATCCGTTTGTTTATCTTATCAAATTGTCTTTACATACATTTTTACACGGCATCCTAATATTTTATATAACAGCGCTAAAAAAAATGCTACGACAGACAGAGCCAATGAATGTCGTATTCAAAGGACTTTCTCGTAAATTAGTATATGTAAAAATACGCCGTTTTGTAAAAAACTCTTTTTTAAATAACTGATGGTTCTGCAGATTTTTAAAACCTAAAAACAATAGCAGCACTTACTGAACTGGTACTGAACCAAAAATCTATGAGTACAAGTTTGACGAGTTTAAGTTTTCATGGGTTCTGTTTTTGAAATTTATGGTCGTTTTGACACATTTTATGACATTTTTATAGGCTATTATATTAGCGGTAATGAAACAAGTTCTTTCTTAATTTGGACATTTCTGTAGTAGTGCCCTGATTGTTTTAACTGCAAGAGGAATTGGTTGTTTTGGATTCTGTTTTACAGTCGTTTTGACACATTATATGACATTGTTATTGTTGACAGAGTGGTCAAAACTGTCTTTAGTTGTTTTAATTATGACAGGAGCTGCTTTGTTGTGGATCGATTCTGTTTTGCAGTTTATGGTCTTTTTGACACACGCATTTTATAAGACATTTTTTATATAATAAAAAGATATAATATATAATATAACCGCAGTACAGATATATAGTTTATATATATTCTCATATAATAATAATGGCAGGTTACATATATACATATAAATTATGGTAAAAAATGTTTTCTAAGTGGGGCATTTTGATAGTCGTTTTCCTATTGTTTTAATTCAAGAGCTACTGTTACGTTGTGGTTGCTGGTTGAAGGTTTATAGCGGTTGTTTTGACACATTTTCAATGTCATTTTTATTGACTGGTTGTGGTCAACTAAAATAGGAAAAAAACGTTTGTTATCGCTATTCACCGTACAAATACAGCATTGGCGCAGTTCAAGGGGGTCGAACTGAAAGCGATTGAAGGCCTCTGGCAGCTGCTACACAGACCCTTCAGCGAAGCTCTAACCAGTTTGAGTTAGTGAGGGTTGATTTGAGAGGAGGAAAGAAAACCTGAAAGATGGTCAAGATAGTCATGTTACCGCTAGCGATTCTTTGTCTGAATTGTTCGACTTATCCTCAGCAACATCCAGACTTTCCTCTGAACGGGCTCGCGGTGGAGTGATGTATAGCTCTGTTGAAAGAAAAAGTATACAGTCGTAGACATATAGAAATATGTCCCTTCTTAGAGCGCTGCTTTGGATGTTTTCCCACCTCAGAAACTCTAGATGTTTGAATAAGTGAGGGTTGATTTGAGAGAAGGAAAGAAAACCGGAAAACTGGGAAAACCGTGGGAGCCAGAAAGAGAACAAAGCAACTCAGCTCACATAGGGTGATCAATTGATTGAGATTTAATAAAATATCCTAATACACGATTGTTTAAATTACAAATGCGATGGCTTTGTTGTGGATTCTATTTTGCAGTTTATGGTCATAGTAGTTGACTCATTATATTTTATATTTAACGATTGATTACATTCAAGCTAAATTACTTTCTCAAGAAAAGACATTCCTCTAGTCGTGATACCTGATATCCGAACTTTATCTATGCAAAATACTTTATACACAAAAATTTCTGTACTTTCCACCTTCACAAATGTAGAGCCTTCTCCAAAATGGCGGTTGCAAATTCAAATGATTTAAAATTGAAATTATAAACAAGCTCTACAAATATCACCTTTACTTTAGTAAACCCTACGAAGAATTGTTATGCAGGTGCTATATCGGCCGAGAATTGAATATTTACGTTTAAGATTTACAAATTTTTTTACAAATTTACAGAAGTTTGTATGACTGGAGGTATACGACATATGTTTTTTTATTAATTTTGAACTAAAGTTTTCTCGGCCAAAATATCACCTGACAAATGGGTCTTCGAAATAATAAGAGAAAAACGGAGAGACAACAACAACAAAAAATCGCCGCCTGGTCTAGCACAGTTTTTCAGTTAGCTTAATTTTAACTCATGGCAGTCATTTTGGAAAATGGTCGAACATTGTCTCCCTAAAGCAAGTTTACATGGTTATCAACCATTAAGTCTTAAAAATAAGAGTCTTTTTTTTCACAGTAAAAAGCTAGAATATAATAGGGAAAATAATCTACTATCCATTGGAACATGTCATAGTTAGCTAAAAGCTAGCATAGAAGCCTAGAGTTGATCATCAAATATTGTCCTTTTTAAAAAAAGCAAGTAAAACAAGTTGTGTATAATTCAACGCCATGAAGAATTTCAATACCACCTGCACATTTTAGATATTAGATCTAGTGGGAGTCATCTTGTTTATAAGTAATATAACAATAAAAAAAAGTCGAAATAATAAGAGAAAAACGGAGAGACAACAAAAAAATATCGCCGCCTGGTCTAGCACAGGCAGCCCAGTAGACTCCTGACAGGACTAATATTCTCAATGCAAACTATATTTATTTGTTCAAAAATGTCAAAATTGCGGGCCTTTTTTGATTAAGGTAATACTTTAGTTTTTCTTGGATAACACCATAACCAAATAAAAGGATAATTACTATTGTTTGGTGGCTGAGTATAAAGACTGAGAATCGATGACAACGAAGGAAGATTTAAGCTTTTTTTGTTACAAACAGATAATACAAAAGGAGAGTTATAAAGAGAGAGATGAACTGAGCGTACACAATTAACAAACATATTTGAGAAACATATTTTTGGCTTCGAATTGTTTGCACAATATTTATACATTATTCTAGAGTGCTTTTCGTTTCACTCCAACAATAATTATTTTAATTTTATTTTTATTTTTATTATTTTATTCATTATGCTTCATTCTCTATGTCTTTCAGTTCTGTTCCTGTTCCTTTATTTCCTTTTCTCTGTCTATTCGTATTCGCATATTTCTGTTTTTGTTTTCTGTTCCCATTCGATACTTAATCATCATCATCATCATCATCATTCTTATTATTATTATAATCATCATTTTCATCAGTCTTAGGCCCTGGCTAAACGAGGAAAAAAGTTTCCAGAAACACCGCGCGCATGTTCCCCGATGATTCCAAGTTTAGCCACATGCAAAACATTGCTACGTGCAACAAATTTTGCTTCCAAGACGCAAAAATGTTTCTACTGTGCTGCAGAAACTTTTCATGCTTCCAAGACGCATGGAAACAATGTTTCCCAATGTTTCCTCGTTTAGCCACGAAAGTCAACATTCTAAAAGTTCGTTACTTAGCAACGCTAGCTCTATCTTTAAAGTGCGCATGCGCTAACCGATATTGAGTAAACATGTTTCCCGATGTTCCCTGACAGTTTTGCCACCTTTGGAAACATTTAAGAAACGTGTTTCTGGAAATATGTTTCCTAGTTTAGCCAGGGCCTTATAGATCTTATTATTCTAATCATTCTCACCTTCTTATCATTAGTATCATTAATATCATTAATATCCGTAATATAATTAATATAATTATTATCATAATTATCATTAATGTCATTATTATCATTATCATCATTATTACTAGGGAAATTGTGAAGACATTGTGGGACTGTTTTAATATGGACCAAATCTACTTGGGTGCAATGTTTACCCATTTCAGACCACGTGTCATTCTCTTGAGACTAAGATTCTTCGTTTGAGTTGTATCCATATTCATGTGTCTTCTCATGTGCAGCCGTTAAACAAAGGAATAATACTTTAGGGAATGACTGTGGTCTGAAATGGGAAAACAGTGAATACGGTCTATTTCAAAATATGTATGCAATGAAATGCCTGCTCGAAGCGAATTGTCGTGTTTTTGTCTTGCCCTTGAACACCATCAAACGTGACGCATTATATAAAGCTATGCACCTGCTTGACGATCTCTTAGCGACAATTACAAGAACCTAGCTACTGTCAATATATTGTGACTTCAAGTCTTTCAGAGAAACGCTTCACGGAAAAATAACTTCCTCGCCGCTTTGACAGTGTATTGTAGTGTTTAAATCCAATATGTTAATGCCAATGACCTTGCTCATTAAATTAATTCGTTCCATTGCACTGGGGTAAAAACCAGAGTCTCTTGTTTATTATATAGGTTTTTAATATTTCAAATTCAGTCAAAATACGAAGTATTTGTTGGTGAGCGAGATCCGCGATGCGATTCTTTTATTTTGACTACTCCAAAACTAATTTCCTTCACTTTTCTTCACAGTAGGAAAGAGTATTCTCACATATGTGGCGTTCATATATCTCGAAAACCGTTAAAAACAAAGAATATCACCTAAACTTATGCTTTGTACTGTAATCATTGGTCAAAGCGAAGATGAATTGTCATATTTCAATACAATGTATCAACATTAAAAATTAAAGGAAAAAAATTGCTAGGCCAAAAGTAAAAAGTGTCTGCTGCATTCGATCATGTTATGTGTTTTATATATTGCATATATCAGTGTATAAATAGCCGATAGGCATAGAAGCTTTAACACTTTACATTTTGTATTAACAACAGTCCTTTTTCCCCTTCACAAACCTTCAAGCATTTAAAAATGAGTAGTTGAGAAACACAGCAAAAGCTGAATTGATCTTCTGAATCATCATCTGCCCCAACAGTTACCGCTTTTCTTATAGCTCTAAATTTTTTTCCAACATTAAAAAAAAAAAAGAAAGAAAGAAAGAAAGAGAGAAAGAGAGAAAGAAAGAAGAAGAATGCGGGATTTTTTTTGGTATTTTAGCAAAATATATATGTGTGTATGAATGCGTGTGTGTTTTCATTAATTCTTTTCTTTGTTCAACCGCGTCAGCTTGTTCAAACACAAATCAGGTCTCCTTGCAGCTCTGCATATTTATGACCGAATACAACGGTTGCCAGGACTCTTTCGTATTGGTAATTAATATTTCAATCGTTCACTATTGCAACACATAACAAACTGACCTCAATAATGAGATAACACTTGTGGAAGCTCGCCACCCCATTCAACACTGTTATCGTGGCCCAAAACACGCCCAAAACACGTATCTTTTAGAGTATAATTTGCTGCCAGAAGTATCAAAAAGACTATGGTTACAAAAGACGAAATATTTAAAGGTATATCAGTCATTGAATAATATCATAAGCCTGTTCTGTGTTATTTATTTTAATCGTTTTTATAGTTTTTGGTATAAAAAATGCATTATTTTAAGAAGATAGCATCATAGTTGACTTACAAACAGAATTTCAGTAAGCGCCTTTCTTCCTTATTTCATATCCAAAAGCTTTTCGACAATACTAGATTATCCCCGTATTATTCTACTAGATTACTGGAGGCGGTCTCAATGTTGTTGATTTTGAATACTTACACTTTTACTGGGCGAGGATTGACTCATTTTGTATAATCAGAGCCGCTATAAATGGCCCAAACCCTGACAACGACCACAAAATACTCTTTACTCATCGCTAATAATTTCTACAACAAGAAATTGTTTCCATACTGATCGTATAATTTTCACTGCTAAGAAAACAAAGTAAGATTCATATTACAAGAGCTGGAATATTATATTTCATAAAAAAATGATACTAGCTATTTATAGTCTTTATAGTCTCTTAAGACATTTTCTTTAAATCTTCCCATTTTGAGGTTTTTCTTTTTAATATGGAACGCTCGCAATACAAGAACTTTTTTTTCGATAATTAAATCTTAACATCTGGCTCTACGTTTGGGACCGATTTTTAATTTATTCATACGTACGCCATGCCGGAAATTAGTTCAAGTGGATTGATATTGAAAAAAGTTTGCTTTAAAGATACTAGGTTAAATATCGTAAATGACGGGTTGAACGTTAGAAATAAGAACTTATAATACAATGTTTGCCAAAGTGCATAAATAAATGCCAAATTTTCATCGCGAAAGTTTTTCTCTTTTTGTTTTTTTTATTGGATTTTTGGTTTATATTTTTAGAATTTTATTGGAACTAAAGCTTTTTGGGTGAGCAATATTACACCAAATTTGAATGAATAATTCCATGAAGTGTGAAAATTTAATGTAGTAATTAACCGCTAGCAAAGAAATTATCGCCATTTTAGTCGAGTGGGAAGTATTTTTTGTTAATGTGAATTAATTAATCAATTAACTTATTTACTCTTCTTTCTTTCTAGTTTTCTCCTTTGTTGAATTTTTGTTGAATTTTTTATATGTATATGGCGCCAGATAGACTTGGTAAACTGGATTTTCTACCTAATTCGCGCTAAATCAGTCAACGGTCAGCGGATTGATTTCCAAACTTAAAGTGCATATCTAGGGGAAAAAATATTTTCAAAATCACTTATATGGGAACAGTGTAGTAGCATGGTTGCAGTATTTTTGTATGTGGACTTCTATTTTGAGAGATATAAACATTTGAAATATCAATATGCAAATGAGATGACGTAAATTCAAGAATAGGTTAAATTTTGCAGTGTAATTTACGACAATTGTTCTGAAGTGAAATAACGTAAAATTGTACAAAGCCATATATTTCAGTTATAAGGGTGATTCGCAAATGAAAAAACAGCAGTACCTTCCATAACAGCATTTTTGTATAATAAATTAGTCTTGAATTTACGTCATCTCATTTGCATTTTGATATTTCAAATGTTTATATCTCCTAAAAGAAAATTTTACATACAAAAATACTGCAACCATACTATTCACATATAATTGATTTTGAAAGAAAAAAATTTCCTTGATATACACTTTAAAGATTGGCCTTAGTTTCCTTCTCTCTTCAGACTTTCTTCGCTTACTTGCTTTTTCCCTTCTTCCTTGCCTTTTTTCTTCTTTATTGATTTATATTGAACTTTTTATCCTTATATCTCGCTATCAATCTTCCGGTTTCATTTCAAGTTGTTGTCAATCGCTCAGCGGTCGGCATGTTTTTCAGGTATTATAGATTCAATGTATAAACAAATTTTTTCAATGGATTCCTGCTGACTATGTAGTTGCCAAACAAATGGTCGGTCATAGGTCAGCAATCCGACCAGTTTGTGGTCGATCAGTAGGTCGGCTTTCCTAAGTAGGTGGTCGATCAGTCGGTGGTGACGTCTCATTAGGTGGCCAGTTAGTAGATCGTTGGACTGTTATTTAGCCATTCCCATTTTGAGGAAAAGGACTGGGTCGAGTTGACATTACAATGCATTTTTGGTAACATATTTCCAAGATGGCGCCTTTTTCACTTGGCACTTGGGCCGTAACCAGGGAGGAGCACAGGGTGCACTTGCACCCCCCACCCCACATAAAAGCTTAAGGTCCGCTCATCTATCTCCTTTTGCTTTAAAATTGCATGTAATTGTTTTTTGAGTAAATTAAGACCACTTTCCATCTGCATATTGTGGCATCATTATGAATCACTCTCCCATTATTCCCTTTTTTTGGTTCTACAAATCATTGTCTGTGCACCTCCCCTCAATATCCCTGGTTACGCCCCTCATAACTATATTCATACGCGGTAAAATTCATCAGGATTAAATTAAAAAAACTGGGATAAACTACATATACAAGATGGAATAAAAAATCTTATATATAATAAAATAAATAAGTAATTTAATTAATTAATTAAAAATATTATTAATTAATTAAAACCTGTAATCCATGAGTGCCGTGTTTTAAATCATCAATAAATCAGTATAACAGTTGGCTAAATTCATCAAGTGATAATATCAATATAATGATAAGAAGTATCTATTTTTCTTATAGAATCCTTATAAAAAATTCAATTTTATATTTAATGCCATTTCTTCTTTTTCGCTTATCATGAGCTGAAACTCCGCCTCCCTACTAATGCCGAGATGCTCTTTTCATTTCTGTTTTTTATTTTGACAAAACTGCTCCTTTTAATGGAGGTAGGGTCACGTGACCTGTTAGTGCAAGTCGTCTTTGGTGCTAATTCGCTGAAGAAGAAGAAACGTGCAAGGGAGTCTGGTATTTAGTTGTAGTTAATGACGCCATAAAGCAAGCATCCTACCCCTTCCCCCGCCCTTTTCCTTTGAATTAAATATAGTCGCTAAGTTACGTAATAACTCTCCTTAATAGCTTTTACCTTAGTTCCACCTTTAAACAAACACGACCAACACTGAGTTATCATAAATTTCAACCTTCAAGAAAAAGTAAACAAAAGATGTTATGCAAGAATATTTCGTTAAGCCATCTGACTAGATTCGATTTAGACTCGCAGACGGATTCATAAAACTGCTTTTCCTTTCTTTATCGTATTTTTCAAAACCTTATGTGTTTTTCTCTATGCAATTGACGTTTCTATTCGTTTTTCAGCCTTATTTGGCCTCCGGCTCGTGATTTTTAAATTTTTCTCGTGTTTCTCCCAACATCACGCGTGCCCTATTTCACAGGCCTAGCGTTATAGAACTTTAGCTTTATTGCTTAATTCACTTTCTTTTTAAATAGTTTTTTGAGTAAAAATAAATCATCTTAAAAATTACTATGATTCAAAATTCATCTGTACTTGTAAAATATATATTATGTAGTTAGAATGGATAACATTTTGAGACAGTACGATTCAGCTTTTAAATTAAATTTATTGAGCTTTCGACTGAACTTAAGTCGATCGGCTTAGTTTATCATTATGACTTTAGTTATGTCAAAAGCTCAATAGAAGCTTTGCACCATTACGTGATTACAGCCAGGAGAGGAGGCAGGAACAATGCAATCTGTTCTAATCTGATTTACATGAGAAAGAATTCAGTCTCCCAGGGGGAAAAGACTCTATTGTTGTGCCTCCTGTCCTGGCTGCCATCACGTGATGGTGCAAAGCCTTTATAGATTGCATTCAAAACCAGTTGTACAGTGTCTTAAAATATTATCCCTTGATCTTCATAATTTACTATGATATTTATTCTGTCTATTTTTAGAGACCTATCAAGATTTAGAGTCCAAATTTTTTTCGTGAATCTCCATTCCCAATAAAAAAATTTTTCCTATTATTATTTCAGAAACGAGAAATATTTGGTCTATTAGCCATTCCGAGATTAAGGAAAAGACTTTGTCAAGTTGGCATTGCAATGCATTGTGGGGATGTTTTAGGGGCTGTTTCCAAGATGGGGGCTATATATTTTATGGCCTAAAACTTGTTCCACAATGCATTACAGTTTGTTTGTTTGTTTTTTTCTCAAGTTTTTTTTCTCTTCTTTTATTGCGTCTCTTTTCTATGAAGCTATTCATATCATTTATTTTAACTGTAGTTTAAATTTCTAATTGTAAATTAGGTCTGAAAAGCCCTTAGGGAGTATTCAAATAAAAGTATTATTATTATTATCATTTATTATTATTATTATTATTATTATTATTATTATTATTATTATTATTATTATCATTTATTATTTTTGGTGACCCACTAATTTTTAGATTTTGCTAGTGTTTATCATTCACGACAAGACAAACATTTGGTGCATATTATATAGCTTAAATACTGAACCATAATGTTGACTGTGACGTGTCCTTTAATCTCTTATTAAATATATTTAACTGGGTTTCTAATAACAAATGCTCGTGTTCACCTAAAGGTTTCCTAAGCAGATTAACTTTGACAAACGACCATTGATTCTTAGGTCTCTTAATGATACATAAACCATTTTCCTGACTTGAATCCTCTTATATAATAGATGATTAATAATGTCATACAAACTATCATAACTAAAATACCAAGTAAAGACTGATTTGTGATTTATGCACGTCAAACCGGAACGAGAGCTCAAGACGTTATTGTTAACGGTTCTATTCTATTCTCCTTTTCGCTTGACAGGGTAATGTTTTTTCGCGAACGAACTTCCAGTGTATGTTAAACGAAGCCACTACCAACAAATAAAGGTAAGATTAAATTTTGAAAATTAAGTATTTTTTAAAATACATTGTCACGAAGAAGAAAGTGATCAAAGCTAATGATGTTAAGTCGAATAAAATTTTGGCTTAAAATAACATATTTTGATATACAAAAAATTCGTGAGTTTGAATACTGAACAAGCTTTTCAATAGAAATCGGGCAACAAACTAAGCTAAGTCTATGCTACCGCTGTGCGAAATTTTTAGGCAAAATTAAGCTTTGGGCTAGATCAATTATGGCAGTCAGACAAAATCAAATATAATTTGAGTGATCAATTATCGAGAGTAAAGACTGCAATTTTTCTTTATTTTTCCCCTCTAGAAGTAACTAAATATCTAAGTTATTTATTTGAATGTGAACTAAATATGAGCGTCGTTTTATATGAATTCCTTAGTTTAAACAGTTGCTCTAATCGCTAATAATCATATGTAAATAAGACTAACTAGGTGTGTGGTCGTTTTTGGGAAAGCGGATTTTTAATTTTTTTTTTCTTTTTTTTTGGTTAAGAAATTAAAAAAGTAAACTGAAAAAAATCAAATACTCGCCAACAATTTTGTTCCTTTGAGTTTGGTTATCAATTCTTTTTCATGATATTTCTTCCGTGAATTTGGAATCGTCAAGATTCGAAAAAGGGCCGAAAGCAATAAACATAAGCAATTATTTTCTTATTTCTTTTTATTAATTATATTGCGCAAAACTCATTATATCTCATTTTGAAATACCCTCATTAAATTACCAAATATCGACAATTATGAAAAGTTCAAGCGCAACCATGGTGACCCGTTTCGCCATTAAGAACAAGGTTCGAGGGCAGGTTGTGTTTATCTCTCTCTAATATCTATTTTGTACATACATTCTAAGTTTAGAGAAATCTTCGTAGGAAATAAGGACCTAAGCAGAATTGCTCCAAAACGACCTCTCTGAGACTCTCATAGTCAAGAGCGAAATCGAGCGTCGAAGTCTAGCGCGTGTGTTTCTAGTTGAGCTGCCCGTGCTTTATTTAATCAAAAAGGACTTTGCGCACTAGGACAAAAGCAATAGGAGTGTGCTTTCAATTTCTTCATTCGTCTTCAAAACAAAATCAAATATTCTAATTTGCGTTTTATTGCGCAGAGCGTTTCTCTACATTTTTCGAGTGTTCTGCCCTTTTCAAAGTGCTTTAAAATGGCAAGCAGAAAACCAGACGACTCTTTCAGATAGCGCGCGGTACTAATGATACCAAGGAAGTAGGCAAATATACCAGGTCAAAGCAGTAAAGATACTAGATAAGCGCCTGACTCTCAAATAAAACACCTAAAATTTGCGACAACAACAACAACAACAATAACAAAAAAAAAAACAACAAAAAATCGACTACTCAAGGCAAAAATATCATAATGAATAGTAGTCATGCAGATGCAGAATGCAGATGCAGAATGTAAAACATGCTTGAATATGTTTGTTTAACCACAATTTTTTGTGTAAAACACTTTTAGAACTTGACTTAGTGCAATGCTTATGTCTGTGATACAATAGAACATAAATAAGACCAAATAAGTTACTTTTTAAGTTTTGCATTTCATTTGATATTTTGCATCTCATTAGATATGTGTATAAATGTATACTACAACATTTCTGCAATCAAGTGTGTGTGTGTATATATAATAAAAATAATAGTGGTTAGTTTTTAGATGACTGTTCTATCTTGAGTACCACAGCGATCTGTTATGGGTCCACCGAAAAAGTGAAAAAAATTGGGTCTTAGGCAAAAGATGAGCTGAATCTTAAAATACGATAAAAATAGGGGTAAAAAAAGCAGACAAAAAAGAAAAATATATAAGTATTGACATAGTTAAACCTAGTGAAAATAAAACAAAAACAAAAAACAGGAATATCGCAGGAAGTATTATCGTACTTCTGAACTAGAAATGTAGGATTATCCTAAGGTTTTTACCACAATTTCGATAATGGTCAAACAACACCAAGGGTCTTATAATATTTTTTAGTAAATGGTGCTACCTTTGATTAAAAAATATCTTCAAATGGTTAAACTTAATTACGGTTTTCCATAGCCCGCGAATTCAGACAACGGCTTATTGTGAAATTGGTTTTTCACTGCCGCCGGCCAATACAGTCAAATTAAAATAAATTTTGATATTCGAATAATGAAACCATTGATGGAACCTGGGGGGGGAGGGGGGTAAGCTTGAGCCGTTTTGACTGTAACATGAAAGATACCGACTGATTATTTTTGATTGACAGCAGCGAAAAAACAAATTTGAGCGTGCAGCTTGTAATTACCGAGTTCGCAGAATATAGAAAACTGGAGTAACTTCCTATTTAGAGTCCATACCATAAGTGAAAAAAAAAAGTGAAAAACTTTGTAAGAAATTGCACAAATTAGTAAGTTCAGTAAATTGCATAGAGTTTGCTGAACTGTAACAATGAAACACAAACGAGCGGCAAGTTGGACTGATCAAGTGATTTCATTAAACAATTCCCCGTAAAGAGTCACACCATTTTATTAGTATATATAGGTAATAACACAATTTCGTGTTCAAGTAATTTGGGATTAATTTGCACGAGTGTGTTCTTCAGAGAGTTGAAATTACACGAGAGCGTAGACCGTAGTTCGTAACTCTTTGAAAAACACACGAGTGCAAATTACCCCAAATTGACCACGTAAAATGGCGGTCCCGTCTCTCTAGGAGTCGTTCAACATAGAGGGCCACAAATTTATCAGTTGCATCGGTGTCAACCTCTCTAAATACACCTAATTGAAAAAACGTTGTCGGGTTCAAAAAAAGGTTATATCATCAAAGCTAAGACCGAAGGGGAGCATGGGAAGACAAACAATTATGCTAATTTCATGCGTATTGCAGTTTTCCCTTCCTGTGCACATTTTATGCATCATGGCTTTGGCATGTTGTTAATCTAGGTCGACCGACTTTGCTCTACTGTGCATTTTTACATGTCTATATGCAAATATAATACGCATTTCGGAGAACCCAAAATCCTTTTCGGTCTTAGCTTCGATGATATGATCTTCTTGAACCCGACTACGTTTTTTCAATTAGCTGTATACTAGTTTATATTGTTATTTTATCCTTAAGTCATGAATAATCATAACGAATTAACATGGCCATTCTAGAAGTCACCCCAGGGTATAATAAATATATAAAAACATCTTTTCATCTGAACATTAGCAACTCCATTTTTTATCCTTAACGACTCTTTATTCCGCCTTTGGAGACCCCTTTGGTTGCCAAGCAAACAGCAAAAGCTAGAAAGTAAAATACAAAGGATTTTGAAGAGATAGCTAGCTAAAAACTAGTGTGAGCTGCGTCGGTGTTTCTAATGAAACAGTAATGATCAAAGGGTAGATTATATACCGCGAAAAGATGAAAAGACTAACTGACGTTTCGGACGCTATTAACCCTATCAAGCATAATATTTCCCCATTTCAGACCGCGCGTCATTCTCTTGAGAATGAGATTCTTTGTTTGCTTGAGTCATATCCATATCAATGTCTCGAATTTCAAAGTGTTTATATTGTCAAAGTGGTGCAGTCTTTACTTTACTTTTGTTTGAATGGAGAACATCAAAAGTCTATTTTAATAAGTCCGCATGTCTGTTTTATAATAACATCTTAACACTTTGAGCTTTAAGGGTTGACAAATAGCTAAGATTTTAATGTTGATACTGTAGAATGAGAGACTAATATCCGTTCACCTGGCACCGCGTAATTTACTTACTTCCAATAGAATTACCTTTTTTGAAATATTTTTTATTTATTTATGAAGTATGAAGACCTAATGGATGGATAGATGGATGAATGGATGAATGGATGAATGGATGAATGGATGAATGGATGAATGGATGAATGGATGAATGGATGAATGGATGAATGGATGAATGGACGAATGGATGAATGGACGAATGGATGGACGGACGAATGGACGGACGGACGGACGGACGGACGGACGGACGGACGGACGGACGGACGGACGGACGGACGGACGGATGGAGGAATGGAGGGATGGAGGGATGGAGGGATGGAGGGATGGAGGGATGGAGGGATGGAGGGATGGAGGGATGGAGGGATGGAGGGATGGAGGGAGGGAGGGATGGAGGGATGGAGGGAGGGAGGGAGGGAGGGAGGGAGGGAGGGGAGGGAGGGATGGACGGATGGACGGATGGACGGATGGACGGATGGACGGATGGACGGATGGACGGATAACAATTCCCATTTCATTGTTTTTAAGAGTTCTCACAACCTTTATCCATACACTACTAAACATTTCACAATGGCTTATTTCATCCTAAAATAACTTCGTGAAATGCCATTAAGGCTAACGTTGTGCCATTGTCTTGAACTACATCTGTAGCGAAAACCTATCAATCAGAATAAAGAACTAAAAGGAAAGCCAGCGTCTTTTATCATAACAAAAACTACGTGACATTGAAACCCTGCCAATTGTCAGCAAACAAACCTTCCTCCTTTAAATTCAAATTTAAATTATACATTTATATATGATATTTTCATCTTGGGTCAGATGTTCCTGTGTCATTTCTATCTTCTAGAATATCTTTATCTTTGTTGCCACCTAGATTGTACTTTTCTGAAAACAAATTGGAAGCAAAAGTCCGAGTGATATAACGCTCTTCAGCTTCGAATTATGCTTTGATAAAAGGCTTTTGTCAGCTTATCGTTGCGTGTTCTGTATTTCTTTTCTTTAGCACTCAGCAGCTGATCGGCCATGACAATTCAGCCTACGGCAACGTTTATAATTGATCCGGTGCTAGACCTATGGCAATTAAAACTGTGGAATTGAAATATAGGGGTGGGATTACTTTAAAGGTGAAGGATGTGATGAGGAAGGGAGGGAGAGTCTTGTGTAGTGAGAATGAAACAAGTTAAAATATTAGCTCTCGAGTGTAATTCTTGCTAGTGGACTTGGCATCACATGTGCTGATGTACGATTTGTTTCTTTCTTGGTTCAAGGGTATTCTCCCTCCTTAAAAGCCGTGCCCTGACTTAGATCAGCATAGAGGTTGTTTCAGGGTTTGATCTGTGAGTTAGCCATGCCCTGACTTAGATCAGACCGGAGGTTGTTTCAGTGTTCAATCTGTGAGTTAGCCATGCCCTGACTTAGATCAGACCGGAGGTTGTTTCAGTGTTCAATCTGTGAGTTAGCCATACTTAGATCAACACAGAGTTATTTCAGGGTTCAATCTGTGAGTTAGCCATGCCCTGGCTTAGATCAGACCAGACGTTGCTTCAGGGTTAGATCTTTGAGAAAGCCATGCCCTGGCTTAGATCAGCCCAGGAGTATAATTACTATGATAGAATAAATAACAAAATAAATAAATGGTATTTACCACTGGCTTTCCACGGACAGAGTGGCATTACATCCACTGAAATAAACTCATAGAGATTATCACAGATGTCAAGAGCTTGATATCGTTATCATTCATGAGTTTCCATATCATATCGCGAAAGAGCGAGTCCGCCAGCAAGTGAGCGATATGCAATGGAAAACGAGTGAATATAAACTATATCAGGTTCTCAACATTTGCTAATTTATTTATCACAAATTAAGGGTCGATAAAATGACTAAATTTGCAGTTTCCAGTTTACCGTGAAGTGATATCGTATCACTTCACTGATATGGTTTTTATTCACGGCTTTATCACACAGATATCGACCCTATATGTGTAATAAAATTTAAATACCACATTGCTTGTGTAGCAGAAGTTAAATTTTCTTAGTACCTTTTTTTCCTGTCTTTTTTTTTATTATTATTATTTATTTATTTATTTATTTATTTATTTATTGTTTTTGGTTTTTTTGTTTGTTTTTTTGTTTTGATTTTGCTGTTGCTGTTTGTTTTTAAAAAACAAAGACTTAGAAGCATTTTCTTACCCCCCCCCTCCCCCAACCTACTGATTCACTTTTGCCAGTTCCCATCCTTAACAAAATATGATAGACTAGTAGAAATTCATTTTATTCCACAAAGAGCAATAGAACTTCGATTCAATTATCTGCCGTATGTTAATAGATCTGTTCGTTAATTATACTTTTTTCGCCGTTATTTTACTACTTCTCGTCCAACAGGAACGCATTAAGAAGGAAAAAGAATGCTTTCTGAGAACTAGCAGTCCAAAACACACGAACTAATCAAACGGTGAGTTATTTTGACTTATTTATTTGATATTTCATTGCGATCATAATTTTATTTCCTGAAATAAAATAAATTGACTTCAAAATAGAATGCTACCCCATCTAACAACTTTCCCTCTTTTTTTCACGTGCACTAGCATGGAATATCATTGTTATTATTATAAACCTAGTTAAATAAAGTTCTAGCGTTAGGAGTTTTCTAAAATTCTTTCAACGTCGTTGCTATTTACAAGGTGTTTGGGTCATTTATTTTCTCCACTTTTTGCTAATTGTTAAAAGTGCTTTGCAAAGCGAACGCTTCTCGTTAATTAGATAGTTACTATAGATTATAAAATCTTTGTAAAAAAAATGTATTATTCTATACATATTGCACTAATAGAATATTTGGAATTATGTATATTATAATCTTGAAATGTAGGTTATTTTGACATAAATAAACTATAAAGAGGGATATAACAGACACACCATCCATTTCTACACCATCGTCTGATGAACTAAGTCTAGCAGTTTGCAGCCGAATCGTTGCGATCCTTCTACAAATGGTCCCTTAATCGTCAGACAAACGAATTCGTATCATTTATCACACGATTCCAAGACGATACTTTTCATTTTATAAAAAGAGGTTATATTACAGACTTATTTTTTACGTCAGCGTTTATTCAACTAGTTGCTGGTCTTCCAGGGAGCTGAAGGTGCGTACTTTGTCCACTCTCTCCATCACTGCTTTGTTTTAATGGTGTTCAAAGCTAGAGATATATCTTTTAGAGAGAAGTCGAAACAAATATGTGCGGAGAACTCGGGGCAGCGCACTTACCAAAAATAAATTAATTAATTAATAAAATGAAAATAATAAAAATAATAAGAATAAAAATAAATAAATAAAATAAAAAATATACATATATAAATTCCATGAAAAAAAGCATCTTCTTTAAAAAATAAAAAATAAAATACAATATTTAAATATCAAATACAAATAGATAGATCATAACGGATTATTTATAATATTATCTTAATGTATAGTTTGTTTTGGACATAAATATACATAGGGTGTTTCTGACATAAGTTTGTAACAGTGACAACACTATAGCAAAATACCAAAAATAGCCCCTGTAAAAAATAAGTAGATAAATAAATACATAATAAATTTAGTTTTTAGTTTTATTAAACAAATAAACAAGGGAATGAATGGGATAGATACAAATAAACAGATCATGCAATCTTAATAGTCATGTCATAATGAATCATAGAATATTTATAATAGATCTATATTAGAACTGATCTACATAATGCAGGAAAGCTGGAGTAACATTTACTTTTCTAACCCATCTCTCCTTGTGACGCCAAAATGTCTGTTGTTTTGGCTATTAAAAGTTTCTCGGTCGTTATTCTACGGCTGATCTATGATTATCCGTAACGTTACGGCGTTATTACGACCAGGTATTGCTAGCTCGTAAATGAAGGAATATTTAGAATCCTACAAAGCGAATAATCGATTCAATCTCTCCAGTCATAACAAGAAGAAAACGCGAGCAAACAGCGTAGCGCGCGCAGAAAAACAAACAATCGAAATGTATGATTCTAATAGTAGTACACCTTTTGCTGTTCATTAAGAGAAAATGTACATTCATTTGTGCCAATAGTTGTATCAATAACGTGTAATGTACTTTCATCAACATCACAAGTAACATCATTAGCGCGGACCAACTTTCAATAACGATATTTGAATATACGTGTACATTCATAGGCATCAATGTACAATCAATAGCGCGTTTGTACATTCATATGCGCGGATTGTATTTTCTTGTGCGCGAAATTCAACTTCAATAACACCAAATGACAAACAATTGCATTTATGGACAATCATTTACCCAAAAGTGAAAATTCATTAGTGCTATTAGCATAATCATTGACAATCTATAATGCGTTTGGACAATCATGAGGGCCAATGTTATATTCTATAGCGTGGTTCGACAAACATTTGCATGATTCGAATGAACAATAAGAGAAATAAAACAATCATTAGCGATTTTTTATCTATTTTAGCCTTTAATTTCTTCGCCATTTATACATCGTGGCAAATACGTTTGCATATAACTGAACCACTGACCACATTTAGCGATAGTGATAGTTGCCACATTTCTCTGGAGCCCTTCCATTAGCAACTGCGTTCTATAGTGACCTAGAGCAATCCCTTGTCGTCTTGCCTCAGCCCGATCGTTCGTATGTTGTTGGATCTCTGGACGGCTGATGTCGCCTTTGATTGCTGCTTTAAGTGAGCTAATTGCTATTCTCCTACGCAGCCGCTATTATGGAGGCAGTTACCTGAGTTTTTTTATATGTTTTAAAGTGATAAACAAAAATCGCTAATGATTGTTTTATTTCTCTTATTGTTCATTCGAATCATGCAAATGTTTGTCGAACCACGCTATAGAATATAACATTGGCCCTCATGATTGTCCAAACGCATTATAGATTGTCAATGATTATGCTAATAGCACTAATGAATTTTCACTTTTGGGTAAATGATTGTCCATAAATGCTACTGTTTGTCATTTGGTGTTATTGAAGTTGAATTTCGCGCAAAAGAAAATACATTCCGCGCATATGAATGTACAAACGCGCTATTGATTGTCTATTGATGCCTATGAATGTACACGCATATTCAAATATCGTTATTGAAAGTTGATCCGCGCTAATGATGTTACTTGTGGTGTTGATGAAAGTACATTACACGTTATTGATACAACTATTGGCACAAATGAATGTACATTTTCTCTTAATGAACAGCAAAAGGTGTAATATCAAACTATACCTATGATGTTTGCAAGCCTGATTATGAAAGATTCTCTCATATTCTGGATTATCATATTTAAAAAGATCATAATTCTTCTGTTATTGATTCAGTATTGTTGTTTTTATTTTACTATATATACACCTACTTGCAAGAACGTTGACATACGAAAATAAAACAGTGATTTAGTGGGATAAGAATTATATTAAAAAACAAAAGAAGATCACTGAAGCTGAACTTTTTCTTTTGTCTTTTAATGTATTCCTTTCTCACTAAATTGCTAATGTTCTATTCTTGTATGACAACGTTCTTGCAAGTAGGTGTATACACTCGATTGCAGAAACGTTGTAGTATACATCTATACATTTGTACAAATATCTAATGAGATGCATAATGCAAAAAAAAAAAAAAACCATTTTAAACGCTTAAAACCTGTACGATAATAATCTGTACGATTTAATAGACAAGAAAAAATATTTTGACAGTCATTGAATGAATCACACAATAAATAAATCGACTTTTCTGTTTTGCATATCATTAAATATCCTGAATAAATTAGATATATGTATAAATGTATACTACAACGTTTCTGCAATCGAGTGTATATATATATATATTTTTAGAATGAGCAACTAAATTAAAATAATCGACAGGTCTCACGTCTATTATGAATATTATTTTTCCATTCAATAAAAAAACGAGGAATTAAGACGTTGCTTTGGTCATTTATTGCGAAAACTTAAGACAGACAACATGCAGTCTTAAAAGTCCAAAATTTCAAAAGTCATGGATAATTGAGTTGAAAAATAGAATATGACCGTCTGACTCAAGCGACAGAATTTCGTTTGCCTCCGGGCAACGTAATGTGCTACCCCATATATAAGTGTCTCCAATTTGATCTCAATAAACTATTATAAATTATTTATAACGAGGTATTAAGAAATTATGCATTTTTAATAACTGGGCTCCCTGTGTTCTTTCGAGCCTCAAAATATCGATGTCAAAATTTGCAATATTTTTTGGCACTTTCTTGATATATCAACCAATGAAAATATACATAACAAACAAAACAAAAACAAAAAAAAGGAAAGAAAAGAAAAGAAATGAAAAAAATAAAAAAGAAAAGAAAAGAAAAGAAAGAAGAAAAGATTAAAGGAATATAATGATGGAAAGTTGCATTCTTATTTAAATATTGGGCTTAAATCGTATTGTGAGTCAATATGTTGAAATATGGAGAATTAACCACTTTTTCGGGATTAAAACTAAACTTAGTGCATGATTTTGGTGTAAAGTAATTCCTTGAATAAACTGAAGTAATTTGAGGCGGATTACACGCAATTAAGTTAGTAATTGTATGATCACTCTATAATCCCATATAAGCAACTACAGTATTATTTTCAAATTCTCTCTCCTGTCCAAATTAAAGATTAATTTGGATCGTTTCCATTCGCCCTCTTACGAGGGAAAACTATGACTTATGGAATCAGTCTAGTATAGCTTGGGATGATATAATTAATCTGCAATAGGACTACATGTCTGTCCAATTTGGAAATAATTGAATTCAAAAAATTCCTCGGGCTCTTCCAATTTTGTCAGTCCTCGGATTTTTTTTTATCCAATAATTTCCAACTTGTACAGCAGTCCTATTACCTATACTTAAATGCGGCCGCTTATCGCTGTATACCCTTTCTAGAAACCCCCGCTCACGAAAAATGCCTCTAGGGTCGCAGTTGGTATTTGAATTAGACTGAAATACAATTTTAATGGTAACTATTTTCTTTTTTTTTTTTATTAAGAACTTCCTCTTACTTTATATTATATACTTCACGTGCCATAAGGAAATAATAGAAATAAGGCGAACACACCACGTGAAAGAAATTAGATAATCTTTGGCATAAGTCGGCATAAATCTGATCGAAAAGATCAAGTAGAATACAAAGCTGAGTGCATACGGATCCGTGCATGACATACATATCCGTGAAAAAGTTAACTGACAAAATTGCATATATTTAAGTGCAAAGTATTTTATGTCTACGGTCTACTGAAGTCTACAGAGCTTACTGATTTGTGGAAATTTGTGCAATTTCTTACGAAGTTTTTTGTGAATATATGGTATATAGAATGAACGAACGAACAAACGAACGAACGAACGAGCGAACGAACGAACGAACGAACGGACGGACGGACGGACAAACGGACGGACGAACGAACGGACGAACGCACGAACGCACGAACGCACGAACGCACGAACGCACGAACGCACGAACGCACGAACGCACGAACGCACGAACGCACGAACGCACGAACGCACGAACGCACGAACGAGCGAACGAGCGAACGAGCGAACGAGCGAACGAGCGAACGAGCGAACGAGCGAACGAGCGAACGAGCGAACGAGCGAACGAGCGAACGAGCGAACGAACGAACGAACGAACGGAAGGCCGGACTGACGGACAATCGAAAAAAAAGAACAGAAAAAAAAGTAAGTAAAATGACAGCTGGTAATATTTATGCTACCTATGTTCATTAAACCTAAAAACCCATTAGTGAAAGGCTTTATCACTTCATCGATCATATATCAGCCCAGTAATGGGAGACATCATTTCACTGGAGGTCTACGTTACTTAAATTATTGTGACCTTGCTTTAAGAAGAGATGCTCTGAGATTCCGTGTACTTCTCAAACATTGAATTATTAATTATAAATTAGCAATTACGGGTCTATTTCATTTAAACTTGACATGGACATAATTTGGCGCATTTTATTGAAATTATGATTGAATTTTTATGTTATTGCCTAATGTCATTTGATAATGTATAAAAATGATGGTTAATGGGATGATATCATAATACACAACAAAAAATGGCAATGTGTATATGATTTAACAGATCAAAAACAGTTTTCCGTGTTTGATACTCTGATCAAAACACGCGGGATGTTGGGAGAACACGAGAGGAGCGTAGGAAACCAAAGTCTAAGTAAATTCTCCCTACTTGCCGTCTTATTCAAACTGACCAATGAGCGCGCGCGATAGATTAAAAATGACGATAGCGTGTTTTGATACTCTCATCAAACATGGTTTTCGACCAATCATAGCGCGCGTAGTATCCCAATTATTTGATAAATGTTATTTGTATAAAAGTCTGAACTAAATAATGATGATGTTAATCCCTGCCAAAGAAGTTATGGGATATCTTCGGTGATAATACAAAAAGCTCTCAGAATTTGATTTAACGGTAAAGATAACTGAAAGAGCTTTGCCAAATGAATCCGATAATCTATTGGTCGCACTGATATAATAGTATCGATAAATAAGAATGTTTTTAAAACTTCGCCGATAGTTATATTCACCATTACTCACACCACTCAAAGGTTAATGTTATTGAATGGATGAATACATGTTGAACGCACAGCCAGTATATCCATCTCATCTTCTGAAAGGTATATACACTCATTTATAAATCTATTACAAATGATACTCTATGTAAACGTAAAAATCAACATGTGAGTTGAGAGCTGTGTGTATAGAATTTTATATACATGTATATACATTTTCGTATCCGCAAAAAAAAAAAAAAAAAAAAAAAAAAAATTGCGGATACAAAAATTTCCGGATATGTGTGGACGGGACCTAAGTCTTAACTGAGATTCCTTGAGCCATAAGTTCAGCAGTATTTTTTTATTTGTATTCAGTCTTGATCACGATGTACATGAATGCAATCAGTTTATCGTCATGATCATGCAACGGCTAAAATTTTGAACTTGGAAAAATATTGGTAGCTGTTTAGTGATTACGTTTCCTAAAAAAACAAGTACGTCAACGAGTACGTGACGAATTTCAAAGTTGGGTTATACGTTGAAATTGAGAGGGAGATGAGAGCAAGAGTAATAATAATAATGATGATAATAATAATAATAATAATAATAATAATAAAATTGAAGCAAATTGTAAATAAAGATAATGACAATGTATAGAGCTTATAAAGCGCGTTCTTTTACCTCAATGCGCTTAGTAAAACTCAAGAAATAATAATAAAAACAAAATAATTAGATTAAATAAATAAGTAATATTAGTAATAATAATAATCACTTTGAATATTCATATATTCGCGTTATTCCAGCGTAGGTCTGCGTGTTCAAAGTGTTTGTATTGTTGAAGCTGTGCATTCCGTTATTTTATTGTTTCATTGGTATTAGTGAATATTTGGATACTGATACAAGGCTAACCCTGTATCTAAGGCCCCGTCCACACTATGCCGGATAAATTTGAATCCGAATTTTTATTTATTCGGTTAGGCCTACCGTCCACACTAGTCCGGGCGATTCACTGAAAACGAATTTTTTCGAATACGGTCTCCAGAGTGGAACAATTTGAAAACGCCGGCTAGCGGCGTATTAGTGTGGACGGAAAACTTTTTTTTCGGTTTCGGTTTGAAAATTCGGATTCAAAGATATCCGGCATGGTGTGGACGGGGCCTAAATGAGTCAAGGAACACGGCGGTATTTGACAGATTCAAAAATGGTCTATTACTGATGATAAATAACTGATATTAGTCTTTTTTTTGCTATATACTTCATTATAAATGTTTGACTAAAGCTTAAGGCTATATCTTCAGTTTATCAACATATCAGGTGATCGGAGAACTTTCCCTGTGGTACACCCTGGGGCAATAATTAGAAAAGAAGTCATGTGTTGTAGAACTTCAACAAGTCCTGGTTTTTATGCAACATTTATAAGAATGGGTGGCGGTGATTCTTTCTTTCTTTCCTTTCTTCCTTCCTTCAATTCCTTCCCTTCTTTCTTCCTTCCTTCTTTCTTTCTTTCTTAATTTCTTTCTTCCTTTCTTCCTTTCTTCCTTTCTTCCTTTCTTCCTTTCTTCCTTTCTTCCTTTCTTCCTTTCTTTCTTTTCTTTCTTTCTTTCTTTCTTTCTTTCTTTCTTTCTTTCTTTCTTTCTTTCTAATTCTTTGTTCTATTCATAATACATTTCAGGGTAGATATCACGTGATAGCCGTACTTTCAAGAGCTCTATCCCGATTGGTTCATTCTGACGCTTATAACAAACTACACACAAGCTCTGTGGATCATAACGTGTGTTAAGGTCTTATCGACAGGAGCGACTTGAATCACTCAAGATAGACGAGAGACTACACTTAAGGTATTTACTATTTCACACCGCATTGAACCCAACATATACCGCTCTTAAATCCGTGTACCTTATGGCTTTATATCAGTTTTGAAGGTCAAGTAGTAGTGGTTGGAATGAACAGGCCAAAAAGGTTTTTCTCGCTTCCGCCAATCAAAAATAATCAGTCGGTACAATTTATATTTTTGACTAGCGGCAGTCAAAACTAAATTCCAACGGGCAACTCACAATAACCTACTTCGCATTTTATTAGAAATTTCTATAGATACCGTTAGCATGGAGCATTGATGAAAAAAAGGGGTGTTGCGGGCACCATCGTCCTTCATAAGCAGTGAACATAGACTAAAAAAAAACTAAAGAAGGTTGAATATTACTATATTTCTTTTTACACTTAGTATATTACAGGCGTAATACTATCTACGCTGTCTTGATTTGTTTTCATTCATAATTTTGAGTTAATATCGTACATGCATATCGATCTTTGTCACGTTTGTCGGTTTTAAACTGCGCATGCGTGCGATAAGAGCTGTTTAAATATCGTCGAATCTGTTTCAAGATATTTCTCTTTTTTGATTTCTTGTAGTTTCGTTTTCTTTCTTTCTTTCTTTCTTTCTTTCTTTCTTTCTTTCTTTCTTCTTTCTTTCTTCTTTCTTTCTTTCTTTCTTTCTTTCTTTCCTTTTTTCTTTCTTTCTTTTCTTTCTTTCTTTCCTTTTCCTTACTCCCTTGGTTGTGAAACTCAAAAAATTCATTAAAACCTTTTAATTTAAAAAACAAAAAAACAAAAAACAAAAAACAAAAAAACTTTGCATTATTATTTCGCAACGACTACCAACCCAAAACATCTTTCCACATAAATTCACATTATTCCACAAAATATCTAAATAATAAAAAAATTCTTACATATTCAAGAAAGATCAGTATTATACTATGGATACATCTATATGAATTTTACCGAGTCATTTTGAAGGACATTTTAACATTCATATTTTAGAGAGTCACTTAGCCTTCAACGAAGACTGCTTATCGCTAGTATAACATCTTAAACCTAATTACAACGTTCAAATCGCGGTGTTTTTAAAAGAAACCAAGTAATAAAGGCAGTAATTCAATCAGCTCGATAGTAATATTACAAAGAGTAAGGCTTTACCGAGTTCGTTTCAGAACCAATACCTTTAAAGTTAAAATTAAAGTTAATCTAGATGATGAATAAATGTAAACTTTAAAAATGTACAAATTCACTAAGAAACTGCGTGTAAAGGTTAGGTGTGTAAGAAGTGAAAAAATATCTGTGTTTTACTTTCCGATGTGTGGTTTGAAATATCGTTTTTTTAGCTGCAAGCTCTTTAGGTAAAAACCTATTATTACTCGGAAGATTGAGCAATCATTCTCTGAGTATCAGACATAAAAAATATCTAAAAAATCCAATTAATTTATATAATTACTAACACTTACATGTGCTTTCGTTTTTCTTTCCTTTCCATTTTACTTATTTACTTTTGTTTCATTATTTTTTCGGTAATCTAGACGTGCATTTTGCGTAGTTTTTATGCATTTATACATAGTCAATATAGCTCATACATAATCCATTATAAGTGAAAATTATCGATACTTCAATATTTATTGCAAGTTTACACTGACAACTTCCTAACCGTGAAAACACTTTGAGTTTTTTTTGTCACTTTTTAAAATGCATGCTTTAAATCATCCCTTGAGCCAATGGATTGGAGAGTAAGATTTATTCTGATCACTCGGTGTATTTGAGAGTGTTTGAAACAGTAGAAAGTTCAGGAAATAATCATCTTTGGGGCGGGGTGGGAAGTAAGATTTCCGAGTTCAGAATTAATTCTACTTCAGTTCGATACTTTTTGAATGAGTGTAGAAAAAAGAAAAAGAAAAAAAAAAAAAAAGGAAAGATATTAAATGTTCTGTAAAATTTCGACTCTTTTTAAGGATTTTACTCCTGATTCTTTTTAAATATACATGTTTAACTTAGCCAGACTTACTCAGTAATATTGAGATGCTCTCTCAAATGGCAAATTAGTTTGAATTTACTCTTGCTAATTAGTTTGAACTTCGAAACTCGCCCAGTTGTTTACTCGTTTTTCAAATAGCCTTTTCACTTTGCAGTTTAAAAAGGATAAATTTGAGAAGAACCTGAAATAGGACGATCGAGGACGTTTTTTAACCAATAACAGTGCGCGAGAACGCTTCTTAGCCAATCAAAATGCTCCGATACGACAATGTTACGGTCACGGTCAAGACGCACGTTATTGCTTTTTATTAGACATATAATATAAAATTTATCTTAGTACTAAAAGTTTACTGACGTTCGTAGACTCCAGTATGCCTGGCGTACGAACCACTCACACATATTTTGACAAGATATTACATTAGCACTGATATGGTACCTTGGTATTTGTGTTATTCATCAAGAAATAATGGATTGTATTGAGCCAGACCCCAGCGCCCTCTATGTGACTAGCTTGTCATGTTCGTATTCTTTTCTTCAAGTCTATCAATTTTCATCGAATCAACCCTGCAATCAACCTATGCGCTGATCAGGGCATAATCAATGTTCTTTACAATGATGTTTCTCGGGGGACTTGACAGACTGCTATTACGGCGCAAATTGCAGCCATGCAGTTTGCAGTCGTAAGTGTTTGTTAGTTTACAGATCGAACCCTGAAACAACCTCAGAGTTGGTCTATGTCAGGGCAAGGATCTAACTCAGAAATCTCGGATTGAATAGGAATCTAGCTAGCGCGGGGTTTTGCGAGGATGGGGAAGCCAGGAACCCAAAGAATAAGCCCCTTAACCGCCTTGGATGTAATGTTTTCTCATTTCAGACCACATGTCATTCCCTAGAGTATCATTTCTTTGTTTAAGGATTGCGCATGAGAAGACATAATAGATATGGATACAACTCAAACGAAATATCTTATTCTCAGGGAAATGACAATGACAGTGGCCCAAGATTGCGAATTTGATATTTTTAAGAGTAATATAAAGGAATTCTAAACTTGCCTGTTCATTAATGGCGAATTGCACTATTGCACAAAAGAAAATTTCTTATCATTCCTAGGAAGCTTTCCCTGAAGCACGTGAAATTTTTTAAGGAAGTTTGTACTCCCAACTGAGATGCACGATGATTTAGAAATTTTACAGTCGTTATCGAATCTTGATTTTTTTCCTTTTTTGTTTTATAATTAAACCCTGGTGTTAACCGTATGTTATACAAACTCAAATAACGACAAAAAAAACAAAAAAAAAAGGTTTAACAACACAGAGTCGAGTTGATTATTCAAATATTTATCTTAAAGATCTCAAACATTGATCTTGTCAGACTTTTCAGAGTGCGCTTTCGTAATTACTCTATATATTTTAACATTATCGTTGCAATACTCGTTATTATTTTTGCAGTAGCGAAATATTCATACGAAGCAAATCATATCAAAAGTACTTACTTGAATGAATATATATATTTTTCCAATTCATTTAGATTTTTTTGGTAGAATTTCAAATGATTTCAGCATTTAGTTTTCTATCTTTTATCATATGTGAAAAAACCCCACATCATTATTACTGATTGATGTAATAATTTACAAGATAAATTATTTAAAATTATCCTGTTTTAATCAGGAAAAATATAAAACTTTTTCTAAGCTTTTCATTCTTGTGGATATTTTCAATTGCTGAACCTCGAAGATTTTTATTTTCCCATTTTTGTCGCGGAATTTTTTTACTGAATTTTGAGTTTTTCGGAAATATGCATCCGAGGTAAGAATTTTAATTTTGGAGAGAATAAAATGAAAAATTTTTATTTAAAAAAAATTATTCTTAATATTTTTCGACAATTCCAACAAGGAAAATATGAATATTGTCATACCAGCGAAAATCGGCATTCTTCACCTTGGCATAATGGGGAAAAGATTTAAAATCCCTTAGGTATAGCAAAAAAGGCTTGGGGGGGGGGGGGGGGGGGGAATCTTTGAAATTAAAACAATATATAACTTAAAAACGACAAAATACGTTTTAAAAATTGTGAGCCCATTAATATATAAAGATGGTTTCCTCGAAAAAAAAAAACTTGTGTTAATTCAAAATTATACGTAATTGGCTTCTATGAGAATTACTTAAGTTCACTATTGTACGTTTGTTCATCCTTACACAATATAAATGACCTTTTTCGCAGGTAATCTAACATTGCAAACTCGACAAAAACAACCAAAAATTGATCTCCACCGGTTAAAAAAACTTTTAGGAGCTATAAAACGTAAATTCAGACCAAAGCAGCAGCGTTCGCTAGAACAACAAATTTATTAAAGTAATTAGAAGACGGAATATTATTGACTACATTTTAATTAGGAATTTTGTAGAAGCTTTTTATTAAGTCAGCATCGTAATATATTGCGGGTGATGTGAATGCTGTTAGAAATATTGTGGAAATACGTTGTCGACTTCCCAGGGTAAGACCAAATTTGTAAAACAAAGCAACAGGGCGCAGCTTAAAACTAAAAAACTGTGAACCCCATACTGCGATTTTACTCTCAACGGGGTTCACCACTAAGAAGCTAGCCAAAATAGCTCGATAAGCGATCTTAATTTCCAGTTCAAAAATAAGCTAATCTAAAATTCTAGCCTTGGGGAAAAAATAAGAATCGAGTTCACATTAGTTAGTCTGCGACACTTTGACATTAAGAAACATTAAAAAATATTTCTCTTAAAACCTCAACTTCATCAAACGATTGTGGTTAAGAGACTACATTAGTTTTGGTCATTAGACACTTATGATATAATACCAAATTCTGGAGAAAAAAAAATAGTCCAGAAAAACGTTTATTATTTAATTAGTTGAAAATTTACCTCAGTTATTCCTATGTTGGCGTTATTTCTTATTCGTTCCTTCTCCCTCTCATGCACATCTAAATTTAGATTTTTGAAGCCGAACACACGATTCGATAAGTACCGCGATCAAATTTTACCTTTTATTTGTAATCAGTCTATTACGCCTGATATAAATTAAGGCGCAGATGCAAGATTATGACCAATTCAATTCACTTTTATTTGCCTTATCAAAGGCTAGTTTTGCGGTTTGGAAATTTTTTTTCAAATTACTTGCTTTAACTAAAAAACATTTTCTTCTACAAATGATTTCGATCGTCTTCAACAAAGCATATCTACAGAAAAGCACTTTATATGTTTACTGTCTGCTGGTGGTAGAACAGAATTCGTGAGCAAAACTTTGTGGTTTTGAGATTTCTTAAGAGATTAAGCTTAGCGGCCAACTATTTACACAACCCATGCAATAAGCTGCAGAATAGCAGAATTCAACAGGCGTAACATTTTAAGGCAAGTATTTCTTTCGATTTACCAAGCTGCTAGTAATATCGGATTGGGATTTTCAGTATTCTGGCCTAGCTGAAATTAAAAATGTGTTCATTGGGAAAGTAGCTTGTCGAGATCATGAGGAGATCAAACTATCAGAGGTCACGTTTCAAGGGGTCTTGGTTGGGATAAGCCGTTTGGTGTACTTCGCATAATCCAGCGATATCGTTGTATTTCATCTTACCAACTGCGTTTCTTTCAAACAGGTGATCGAGTACAGTCCAACGATATGGCTTGTGTATCAACCACTGCAATACTAGCGATGCTTTTTTTATACTTTACTGGATGTACTACAATCACATTCAAATCCAAAACCCACAAACCAGAATCCACTTCGCCTGAGATCTCAGAAGGGTTTTATTTTCTTTCCGAGAACGTCTTTGCTGAGAACGGAACTTTTTCTTCTGATAACACAACCACAATCGCAAGAGGAAAGGAATTGAAGATGGAAGAGTTATCAAAATCTACCCTAGATGAAAAATGCGATGGTGGGCTGCCTATCTCTGCTTCTTGGCAATATTACGGCCCTTATGCTAAGTCTTCAACAAAGATGAACTCAAAGTTAGGAGTGGAAGGGATTTTCCCACATCTCATTAACAAAATGCTTAATTTCTGCTGCAACATGTCGACGGTCGTGTCCTATGGAAAAATTATCAAGTCGATTAGAAAATTAGAGGGACAGCTGGATGACCCTCAGGCAGCCTATGATCTCACTTTCCCTATAACTGGAATTAGCGAGGATGATAAGACTTTTAAGGATCTACAGTTTATCCCTGTTGTACAAGCCCCTAGAGTGGCACTACTTGTACTTGATAAGGATATGACGGATCAGACGTCGCAGTTGTTGATGACTGTCACTAAGGCTTGGCCAATTCTTGTGTTTATTATCGTGGCAGCAACTCTTTCTGGTATGATCATCTGGGCTTTGGTGAGTCTTTGATATGTTTTAATGAATTACTGATACTGGATTTTTGTCTGTCTGTCTATTTATCTGTCTCACTGATTCGTCTCTTTTTCAACGTATTTGTCTGACAATCTAATGTCTGTCTGTTTGTTATCTGTTTCTTAATCTGTCTTTCAGTCCATTTATCTGTCTCATTCCTTCTCTGTGTTAACTCATTAATCCGTCTGTCTGTCGATCTGTCTGTCTGTCCTTAGGTTACGCATTGCGTCAGTCTGTCCACTTATCTGTAATTCACTTTTCCCGCTCTTTTCGGGTCTTTTGGTAGACGCGTGTACCATTTTTCAATAGCCAAAATTTTCCGCTCGGCGATTGATCATTAAACATCAAAAGGAATAAAGCTAAGCCATCTAATTTACGTTGTATAAATCTTCTAGGACCGACTTAAAAACCCAGACGAGTTCCCGCCTCCATTTATCAGCGGCACGTGGGAAGGATTCTGGTGGGCCTTTGTCACCATGACGACTGTAGGGTACGTATTTCGTTGGCAGAAACCGACTGGGAACTTATTTGTCGAAGGGGACTGAGTAATGCAAGTCGGTAGACACGCAATACTTTCAATATTGATTCTACATAAAGTGAAGTGTTGAATGGTGAAATATTTCTTCATTTGAATGTTACATCTTTAAGCTATGCGGAAGGTTTATACTAAACACTAGACATTATGAGACATCAGGTTCACAACAAACATTGTTGAAACCTTGAATAATGATTCTTTTTAAAAACTGTTTGTATGAACCAGTCAAAACTCGTATATTTAATGAAACCTGGGGTGACGCCACAGTCAGCATAATATTGGAAGTATAAACCTTCATAACTTAAAGACACAACATTCAAATGAAGAAATATTTCACCATTCAACTATTCACTTTATGTAGAATCAATACTGAAAGTATTGTATCAGAGGTTGGATGCACTTTAACCACAGAATGGTTAATAACATATTAACAGAAAACACAACAATATAGATAAAATAATGTGCAGAGATACATGGGGACCTGTTTTTTATTATTATTATTATTATTATTATTATTGTTTATTTATTTATTTTTGTTTTTGTTTTTTTTGTTTTCTTTTTCTTTTTTTTATTTGAAAATATTTAGGCTATTGCTCAAAAACTTTGCAGCTATTGCTCATCATCTCTCACACTGAACTCAGATTCATTGCTCAGGCTCATAGCTGCAGATTATTACCTAGTCTCCCATTCGTTTCAACCTGTTTCCCGGCAGCGCAATAACCAACTAAGCCTACAGCCAACTAAAGAGATGAGGCGGTAAGCCGTGTGGGATAGGCTCGTAAATCATATAAGAACATGCGTAATAGGTAAGTTACGAGCCTTGCATGAAACGATTGAAGAGGGCCAATGGGCCTTTCACAACTTCACGTCGCGTAAAAAATGAGCCAGCTCAACTAGACTACAGCCAATTAAGATCCACGTAAGCTCTATATTTATGGATTCTTAAATATATTTCTACAGGTATGGAGACCGTGCACCCAAGTCACTGCTGGCTCGCGTGTTTTGTATAGTATGGATTTTAGTTGGTATCATCATCATCGCCATATTCACTGCTATCATAACAGCCTCGCTGTCTGCCAGTATTCAACATCATTTTACTGTCCATGGATCCAAGGTACGCTATTTGTCCTGACACAAGTAGAAACCGTCTTACAATAATGCTAATATATGGACTTTATAAACTCCCCAAACTTAACATCAAAGCTAATTCTTTTATATCATCTTCGTTAATTTATAAATTCGGAGAAAAGAGCGAAATTTTTTGTACACAAATGTCAGTCACGAGCTCTTGTCAAAGTTGCTGAAACGCACGCATGCGCAAATGATTATCTCTAGTTTATGTTGGAAAAAAACTCGTCAAATAAGGCTTTTTTTCTTTAGGTTGGGGCTGTTTCGGGAAGCGAGGAACAACGTCTTGGAGTGAGCTTGAATGCAGATATGATTCGTAAGTTTTTAGTATAACAAAAAGGCAGGCAAGCAGACAAGGAGGCAAGCATCCTCAAGAACAACTACAAATACAAGCAAAAAAAAAAAAAGTTTTAAAAAAACAATGCAAACAGTTCAGCAATTATATTCTAAAATATACTTTACGCAGACATTTGGTTTAATATGAAGGTCTTCTTCTGTTAAACCTTTGTTTAAACTCATCACTAGTAGATGAGCTTGGAGTTAGGATGAGAGGGGCCTGGCGCATAAAATCGCGGTAACCATGGCAACCCTGTCACAACTCACCGTGCACATGTCACACTGACGGTCTGGTCAGTGGAATACTCACCTATAATATAAATACCTACCATAGGGAGGGAGGGCGGGAAAAAACCAATATAGCGTTTAGCGTGTGGTTGCCAGAGGCTAGCGATAGCAAATATCGTAATGCAAACGATTGTTGACCAAATTTAAGGTCAAGCTAGCGTGATCACATGGTTAGCATGTGATCGTGTTGACCCAATAGCAGCGCTTGATCGATATCGCTGTAACGACCGATCAAATAGCTTTGCCCTGCTGATGATCGAAGATAATGCTAGCGTAATCACCAGAATAAGCGTATGATTGTGATAGCGTGAATTTAATGTATATAGATGGCCAGCGGGCAGACAACAAATGGCAAAAGCGGTTATCGCGTAAACTATTCGCTGTTACTCAGATCGAGTATAACTTTGCCTAAATTTAATTTAACTGCATTTAAAAACACAAACATATTGTATTTTTTTCCATACAGCCTACCAATCAATCCCAGAAATGAATAAGGCATTGCTGAATCAAACTCTGAACGGTTCTTTGATCGATAACTACGTCTTGACACACTACAGTGATTACATCAAGTTCAATCCTGTTCGAATAGAAACCACCTACAACCATCCCATCACCTACGGTATAGTGCTGAGGGATAACTCTAGCAAGATGGTCGAATGCTTCCGGTCCTACGTTCGCAACCATCCACAAGAGGTTTTTGAAATCATCGCGAAGAACCTTCAACCACTCATAGTAAGGTTTTAGGAGAAATGAAAAACGCGCGACCGTGCTATGTGCAGTTATAAAGCACGCGGGGGTTGGCAGGACACGACAGAAGTGTTAGGAGAAGCACGATGCATAGCGGAGAGCTTCTCAATACTCTTCGAGAGTTCTGCCAATCCTCAATAATAACTACACTTAGCACAGCAGGCAAGATTGTTATATTTTTTTATAAAATGCATGTGAATGACGCAATAAAAAGTGTTTTCTCATAATATAAAGCACGCACTCAAAACCAATCAGAATGCGAGATTCGTTAAAAGACGTGATATGACTGGTGCTTTGATCATTATGTTTTGCTGTTTGGTGTGTTGTGTTGTAATGTATTGTGTTGTGTTGTGTTGCGTTGTTTTTGATGTGTTGTGTTGTATTGCGTTACGTTGTGTTGTGTTGCGTTACGTTGTGTTGTGTTCTTTTTGATACATGTGTTGCGCTATTTTGCGTTACGTCGTGTTGTTTTTGATGTGTTGTGTTATGTTGTTTTGTTTCGTGATGTGTTGTTTCACTTGTTTTGTATATTGTTTTAATTTTTAAATAAATGAATAATGCTCTAACGAATTACACGTGGTCCTGAAAAACGTTACGCCCAAGTAGATTTGGTTCATTCGGCGGGAGAACACTCACATTAATAAGACCCCTCACTGTGGAAATCCTTTTTTTGTCTTTGTAGAATCCAACAGATGCAGAGAGTCAAGAGGTCAAAGCCTCACGTGAACTATTTTTCTATCGTGAACCATCCTTCAAGTTTGTGTTACACGTGCTGCTGAGCGTGGTGGGATTTCTGCTTCTTTTTGGTGCATTATGGGAATTACTCTACCGCAAGCCTAAAGCACGTGAGTACCAAAACAAATAAACAGAAAATTTGATATTTGTAAGATATTTGTAAGATATTTGTAAGATACTTCTTAAGAAAAATTGATTACATCACTTTCGTTCGTTTGTCCATCGTACGTCCGTGTACACGCCACAGGGCTCCCAATTTTAGAATTGAAAAGAAATAAGAAACAGACAGAAAATTATTAAATTAATCATTAGTAAATATTATGACTTTGAAACGAGAGTATTCCGAGAAAATAAGTCTGTTATCAATGATCGAAGCAGTGATTTATAAGCTTGACAAAATGTCTTTGCTATAGATCCCTTGCACTTGAGTCCCGAGAGGAATTGTTCTGGGGGACAAAATAATAATTTTGTTTTTGCATAAGAAAAGACGGGCTATTGTTTTGTCCCCCAGAACAATTCCTCTAGGAAATCAATGCAAGGGGTCTAATCCTTTTCTCACAAAACACTATTTTTTTGTCTCCTAAAGGCCAACTTAAAGCACAACGTAGCGAGAATCCCGGAACATATTTGGCTCTCTCTCAAATGCGGGGAGGCAATTGCGATTGTCATGAAATGATGCTCAATCATCAGACAATACAGGCCATCAAAGACAAGTCCATCCGCATCAAAGAGCTCATCAAAGAATATGAAGAATTTTACGAGAAATGGCTAACCAAAGTCAGAGATGTAGAACGTGATGATAATGGACACATCACTCCAAATATGGTCTAAATAAGTACCTATTAACCAAAAAAACATCAACACCCACAGCTCGCACGCCCAGACCTCGTGAACTAAGCTCGTCCAAATGACTCGAGTAAGAGTGGGGCGGGCCCTATGTCCTAATCGTGAGATTTTCAAATTCAGTCTGTACACAGGCTACCTAGACTATTTTCCTGTGGCTTGAAAGACAGTGATACTTTTACAAATTTTACAAATATCTTTTTTTTAGCTTTAAAAGCTTAATGAATGTTTACAAACCTTTATGTATCCACTGGAAGTTGATATCAAATCCGTAATTTCGCTTTTTTTTTGAAAAAATGTCTCCCCCGTAAAATTGTTTGACAAGGCTGGAGACTCCGGGACCTACATAGATAACTGCCTCTAATCAGCGCGTTCAAAAAGCCTCTTTTCCTTCTCCAATCTCTACGAGATTTCGTCAAGTTTTTGTCTAATACCTGGTCATTGTCGTTTCAAGTTTACACGGTCCCAAGATAAATATTTCTAGAGATATTGAAAGCTCAAAGGATAAAATATCACTGTCGTTTAAGCTATAATAATAATCTGGGCACTCTGTTGTTTTTAGAGCACTGCATGAAGTAAAATACCAAGATTTTTGAACTTTATCACCTTTTTCGACTAATCTATCGGCCTAGCATAGAGCAAGGCTTAAATATTTCAAGATCTTTAGAACTTCTTCAAATTAGTTCTTGTTCTTCACTAGTCATGAATATAAGCATTTTAAGAAAGAGATGAAAAAATGGTCCAAAATAGGGACCCCATTTTATTGGACTTTGATTTTTGGAGATGATACTAAAACGGGATTTAACTTCCAGAGGTGAAGAGAAGTGGAGGGTCTGGGTATCCTCACCCCTCCCTCCTAAGTCGGGTCCCATCACATGACATGAGTTTTGATCTGATTCCTAAGGATAACGTAATACGTATGTGCAGATTTATCTCTCGAGGTTTGTTATCTCCTGCGCATGCGTAGGATTGTTTAGTATCTCCTGCGCATGCGTATGCCGTTAAACTTATCCCTGCGTCGTCGCTCCGAGTAAAAAACTGTTCTAAGAATATGTAAAATTAAACCACTATAGCATGTGCAATTCGATCTGGTAACATTTTGGCTGAATAATAAAAGTGGTGTTCGAACAGAACCTGATATGATAAGCATGCAATACGCGAAAAAAAAAAAAAACACAACTATTTCAGAAAACGTTGTCATCGCCAAATTGATGGGTTGCAAGCTTCCCAAGAGAGTTAAAAGACAAAAACATGGCGGCCATTCTGGTACCGATAACAATGGATGCTAATGAGGAATCTTTTGTTAAATGGCACCAACATGGCTGCGATGACGTAACGTGCAAACGAAGAATAGGCGATAGTCGATAGGTCATTCCGAGACGGAAAAGGTTTCGTTGAATACAAAGAAAATGGAATCACTCGGTCTCAACACTAAGGTCCATGTTCTTGACGAGAATAAGAAACAGAAACACAAGTCAATCCAGCTTTTCTTGGATCTTGAAATGACCTATCGCTCCTCCTTTCGGCTTTTCGACTATAGTCTATTGTTTTTCACCTTTAGCGATGACAACGTTTATTGTGTTTATATCTCATTGCAAATATGAATGATTAGATTTAGTTATAGCGGAACAAAATCACGCATCTGGTAACGCAACAATTTTGAGTCACAACTTCAGTGCAAAGAGTATCTCAAAAATGGTTACCTTCCTGAAATTAAAATTTTTAGCATCCAAGAACTATCCCTCTCGTAACACCATGCATATGATACTGGAATGTTTATGAAGCAATGAACCTTTTTGTATAAGGTCGATAGATGTTTTATTGTGTAATCAGTTACATATGCATTATGCATGGCAAAAAGCATGGACTATAGCCCATGGCTTTGATGGATTTTGGGACATTTTCACACCTTTTGTAAAAATATGCAAAATTTACGAAGAATGCAAAATAGGTCATATTTGGCCATTTTCGGCCAAAAAGCATAGACTATAGCCCATGGTTTTGATGGATTTTGGGCCATTTTCACACCTTTTGATAAAAATATGCAAAATTTACGAAGAATGCAAAATAGGTCATTTCTGGCCATTTTCAGGCAAAAAGCATGGACTATAGCCCATGGTTTTGATCCTCTTTGTGCCATTTTCACACCTTTTGAAAATATATGCAAAATTTCTTAGGGATGCAAAATAGGTTATTTTTGGCCATTTTAAGGCAAAAAGCATGGACTATAGCCCATGGTTTTGATGGATTTTGGGCCATTTTCACACCTTTTGATAAAATATGCAAAATTTACGAGAGATGTAAAACAGGTCATTTCTGGCCATTTTAAGGCAAAAAGCATTGGACTATAGCTCATGGTTTTTATCGTTTTAGGGCCATTTTCACACGTTTTGAAAAAAATATGCAAAGTTTATGAGGTATGCAAAATAGGTGATTTTTGGCCATTTTCGGTCAAAAAGCATGGACTATAGCTCATGGTTTTGATGGATTTTGGGCTATTTTCACACCTTTTGAATCAATATGCAAAGTTTACGAGAGATTTGAAATAGGTCATTTTTGGCCATTTTCAGGCAAAAAGCATGGACTATAGCCCATGGTTTTGATCATTTTTGGACATTTTCACACCTTTTGCAAAAATATGCAAAGTTTACGAGAGATTTGAAATAGGTCATTTTTGTCCATTTTCAGGCAAAAAGCATGGACTATAGCTCATGGTTTTGATGGATTTTGGGCTATTTTCACACTTTTTGAAAAAATTTGCAAATGTTATGAAGGATGCAAAATAGATCATTTTTGGCCATTTTCGGGCAAAAAGCATGGACTATAGCCCATGGTTTAGACCGATTTTGGACCATTTTCACACCTTTTGTAAAAATATGCATTATATATGAAGGATGCAAAATAGGTCATTTTTGGTCATCTTCAGGCAAAAAGGATGGACTATAGCCCATGGTTTTGATCGTTTTAGGGCCATTTTCACACGTTTTGAAAAAAATATGCAAAGTTTATGAGGGATGCAAAATAGGTGATTTTTGGCCATTTTCGTTCAAAAAGCATGGACTATAGCCCATGGTTTTGATGGATTTTGGGCTATTTTCACACCTTTTGAAAAAATATGCAAATTTTATGAAGGATGCAAAATAGGTCATTTTTGGCCATTTTCGGTCAAAAAGCATGGACTATAGCCCATGGTTTTGATGGATTTTGGGCCATTTTCACACCTTTTGATAAAATATGTAAAATTTACGAGAGATGTAAAACAGGTCATTTCTGGCCATTTTAAGGCAAAAAGCATGGACTATAGCCCATGGTTTTGATCATTTTTGGACATTTTTACACCTTTTGCAAAAATATGCAAAGTTTACGAGAGATTTGAAATAGGTCATTTTTGTCCATTTTCAGGCAAAAAGCATGGACTATAGCTCATGGTTTTGATGGATTTTGGGCTATTTTCACACTTTTTGAAAAAATTTGCAAATGTTATGAAGGATGCAAAATAGATCAATTTTGGCCATTTTCGGGCAAAAAGCATGGACTATGGCCCATGGTTTTGATCGTTTTAAGGGCCATTTTCACACCTTTTGGAAAAAAAATGGAAAATTTTTTAGGGGTGCAAAATAAGTCATTTTTGGCCATTTTAAGGCAAAAAGCATGGACTATAGCCCATGGTTTTGATCGTTTTTGAGCCATTTTCAATTGCTCGTTTTTCATCACTCGTCCAACTTTTCACGCAACATTATATGTTCAGAAGTGGCCGCCATCTTGAATTTTGTAGCGTGTAGCTAATCAGCGTGCATAATATCACCGTGATAGTCAGAACTGGCAACAAAAGATTTTGTTGCGTGAAAAGTTGGATAGATAGAGTGTAAAACGAGCAACATTGTTTTCGAACTTGCACCGCAACAATGTTGCGCGACAAGTTGGACATTTTTGTGTGTCGTATTTCAGATGCTTTAGATGGTAGGAACAATATAATCGTTTTACATGAGGGGAAAAAAAAAAAAAAAAACGAAAAAAAACCCAATAAGCTAAATGTTTTTTCATTCAGCATTTTAACCACAGGTAGCCCAAGGTAAAGAATTTGGTTCTGGGGGACAAAAGTATGTTTTTTTTCATAAGAAGACGGCCTATTGTTTTGAATTCTTTTGTGTCAACCAACATGGCCGCTGTGTCTTTTGTTATTTCACTCACTTGAATGATTGAAAACCTGCAGCTATTGCTGCAAATAATACTCTGCTCATGCGAAGTAATGTTGCATTTTGTCAACATGGCTCGCCAACCAAAGCACAAAAAAAAAAAGAAAAAGAAAAAAAGAATTAAAAAATTGTTTAAAATAATTTGAATGATAAATAAATTTAAAAAATTATTGAGCTCTGTTATCCGAAAATTTCGTAATTTGTTAGTGTCCCTCGCATGCAAGCAATTGTTTGTCGATGCCGAATTCCTCGCTTGCCACTAACAAATCACAATATTTTGCTTAACCTCTTCCAATTGTTTATCTGAAACTGTTTGGATACACTAGGCAGAATAAGTAATGTTTAATAAACGAGCAGGAGTGTTTTATCGGGTATAAAACACGAGGCGCAGCCGAGTGGTTTTAGACCCGATAAAACACGATCTGCGAGATTATTGAACGGCTTAGAAAACTTATGATGTTTGTTCTCATTGTGTACCGATTTTTTTACGAAATGAACCAAGTTTGATAGAGAAAATCCAAGTTAAAGTTTATGCAAATGAAGACGAATCTTTATCCGATATAAAATCACCTTCATGGTCATGATTTCTATTGTGTTTTCTTCATGAATGATTAATGAGTTGTCTAATCAGTATTAGTCCTTTGGAGAATAATATTTCCATTCCTAGAACAATAGATTGTATGTCACGCGGCATGTCACGCAGTAACTTAAGTCTTTTCCCTCCACCCCTGCGAGTAAATAAAATCTTAATATTTTTGAGCATTTTATCTTGTGAGGGACGGGAGGGTCGATATGCATTTTTGCACATGGGCATTACTTTTCTAGAACAATAGAATTTACGGTCACGTAGTAACTTAAGTTTCCCCTTTCCCTCCCCACCCCTGCGAGTAAATAAAATCCTAGATTTTGCGCATTTTATGTTGTGGGGGAGGGGATGGTTGTGACGCATTTTTGCAAGTGCACCTGATGTTACGTAAACACACTATTGTTTTTATTCTATACTTAAAAGCCCTCTATTAACAATAGATTGAAAAAAATAAATATAAAATCTAAATAATTTGTAATATTTTTCACACTTTTAAGACATCAAAATGAGGAAGTAATTGAGAGGATTTAGATTTTTTTGTAGAGTTTTTCCTGTAGCGAACTACCGTTTAACGATGATATATTATATTATTATACTTGACAGGGTCACTTGAGGATTAAGTTACGGCCGAAGGAAAAAAAATCTTTTTTTGACTGGAAGCCAGACAAAAGACAAACAATAGAGCTTAATGCGTTTAGTGACTGACAAATAACAAACTATTAACCAATCAGAAACCGGGGTTTATGAAATCCTAGTGTTCGACCTTTTTTATCCTACCTTTTCCACCATCAACCACCTCTGTCTGGAAGGAACGTGAAGGCGTCTACGATAAAGATAAAAATGGCTAAAAATTGCACTATCCAGATCTTGAATAAGGTTTGTACTATATTTCATACGCTTTTAGCTTATGCTTCTTGAACCAGGCTTAATTGTTTTAATGCTAAATGTCTGTTTACTCGATTTTTTCTTCTTCTTTTACTTGCTGGAAATCGTTGCAGCGCGAAACTAAGATACTTCTTCCTTGTACGCTGGTGTTTGCATACTCTTCTACTCATGCAACGGATATTTTAACACACATGCAAAGCTTTGAGCAACAAAAATCGCGTATGTTTCACAGATCGAATATAAACGGCCGTGTATTTGGGATTTGACTGTGCACATATTATTTGGGCGTTCAAACGTCCAACCTTGCAAGACCTATCACCGAATATTGTATTTCTCTATGAAATAATCAGTAAGAGAAGAGGCCATTGCTTTCATCTTTTTAACTCCATAATAGAATGTTACTTAATGTCGTCAAAAAGAAAAAAAAAAAAAAAAAAAAAAAAAAAAAAAAACGGCTTTAACATATTAGGCAAGTAATTATTGGCAAAATTTAAACCTCTGGAACCGAGTTTCGCATATAGTGGCTGTATGGAAAATATTTAATTTTAAAGGCAAGTTAATATTTAAAAAATGTAAATATTTTCTCGTACGGCCCGACCTAACTCAGTCAATAAGCATTTTATCATATGACCCTCACGAAAATAAAAATAATTAAGAAAAAGAAAGCGCGCGGATTCGAGCCAGGGCCGGACGGGTTTTTCCGGCCCGCTTACGTTAGCCCGTCCGACCCCCATCACGTGACTTTTTCCAATGGTTTTATTAGAGCGCGCGAGCAGGGCCGTACGGGTCATATGATAAAGGAACTTTTCCGTAACTTTATCTTATTTATTTTTTGATCTTAAGAAAAACAGTCTGGAAATTGGTAACTTAAGAAGGTAGAATCTGTTGTTGAAGTCAACTCAATCTCTTACAAATCAGTCACGTCCCTGTACTTGAGAAAGCGTCAGCGAACCGGAACAATCATGCCACGTGATTTTGTATCCATCTATTTGACCAATTAATTGTTTTAGACTGACAGAGAGCGGAGAAGGTGAAGGTGCGACCGGCGATTTAACATCGTGAATGTACGGGTATACATGGAATATATATATATATATATATAATTTTTCTTTACATCATTTATCGAACATATTCCAACTGGAACCATTGTGGAGCATATTTTCAGTGCAGTTAACATAATTTGTGTTAGTCCACCCGTAGATATAAAGCCTTGAACCTATTTAAGACACTTCAAAGTGAAAAATCCATACCCTATTCAACAAATACGAGAAATTGCATACCTAAGACCCAAAAAAACATACCCTATCTAGAGGCATATACCAGTAAAGCAGCTCTGAAACCCATTTTTTACAATAACTTACAAATTTCTCGCGCGCTGATTGGCTGATTTTTAAACAGGACAGACAGATAAAGATGACGTCATCAAGCGCGCGCTCTTTCCATTGGTTGTTTTGGTCGCTAGAAAAGAGACGTTTTTATCGTTTTTCTTGTTGTTTTTGTTATTGTAAAAAACAAATTGACATCAGATATTTGTGTCTGTCCTCTTATTGACGATAAATTACGTCATCACATTGTCAAGGTAGTGTGGATCCATGAGGCGTAGCCGGACACATAAAAATCTGATGTCAATTTGTTAATCTTATACGTTTTGGTCCGCTACGAAGACTAGGGCTTAAAAAATGAACTTTTTTTCTTTAGTTTTTGGAGGAGGTTGATAAGATGGAGAAGTGTGTGCTGGTTCCTAATCGTTTACAAGATATCGGTCCACGAGAACAGAAAGTACAAATATCTAACCAGGAAAATGTTGAGGAAATTGAAGGTCTACATACGCTGTTCCTTGTACTGAAGAACATAAGAAGCGAGCTTACGACTGGTAGGCAAATAGACCGCAATCTCGTACACAGAGCCTGCGTTTCATAGAAATGTATGATAATTCTAATTATAAAGCTCCTGTTATGGTATCATGGCCCGTCAAGTTTCTTAAATTTGGATGCGCGCGCAACCTTGAGAAAAAACTGACTGACTAAACGACTGACTGACCGACTAACTGACTGACTGACTGAATGACTGACTGACTGACTGACCGACTGACTGACTAAATGACTGACTGACTAAATGACTGACTGACCGACTGACTGACTAAATGACTGACTGACTGACTGACTGACCGACTGACTGACCGACTGACTAAATGACTGACCGACTAAATGACTGACTGACTGACTGACTGACCGACTGACTGACTGACTGACCGTCTGACCGACTGACTGACCAACAGACCGACTGACTGGACGACTGACCGACCGATCAATCGACTGACTGACCGACTGACTGACCGACAGACCGAGTGACTGACTGACAGACTCACTGACATTGATTGGTTGATATATGAATGGATGGTTTGATTGTATAGTTCTATGATGAATGAATGATTTGGAGGTGGGCAGGTGAATGAATTAATGAAAGGACAGATTGATAGGAAGGTATTCTATCGGTCCATCCTTAGATTAACTACTTCATTCAACCATTTGTTCCTTGTTAAACGAATACTCCAGTTTCGAGTTCTCGGTTAGCGACCGCTGGACTCTAAGCCGCGTGTTCGCTTCTAACGCGAAAACGAGGCTATCCCTGTATTGCTGGCGTGACAACAACAACAATCCCTTATCAACGAGTGTGTTTTTTATTCCAAGTAGTAGCAAAAGTCAGTAATACGGTGATTTTATTTGAAATTTTTAAGTGAACTAATTCAATGGAAACCATTCCATCGCTTGATGAGCTAAAAAAGTTTACTGTCAAGGAATTACGCGAGATTTTACGTCGTGAAAATCAGACGTCGAGTGGAAACAAGTCTGACCTTGTGATTCGATGTCACACAACTTTCCAAAGGAAAGATTTAAGATTACAAGGAGATGCTGAGACCAAGGATCATTATGTAAAACCGCAAGCCAGAGAGCAAGCATTAGTAAATATCGTATCAAACACTAAAAGCAACGAAGAAACAACCTACGAAAAGCTATCGCGTGAATGTTCACACTGCCAGTGGAGCAAGGACTTACGAAACCTACCCACGTTTAACCTTGTGCAGCTTTACGATTACCTTGTAACCAAGACATCCAAGTATAACCACACATCTATTCAGACATCAGCTTACAAAAAACTCAAAGCGTATCAGTTTTTTAAAGAGGGACATATCAAAGACATTCGAGTCGGTTGTTCTACGAGAGTTACGTATGTCGAAGCAGAAGTGTTGGCTTCCATGAAGCAAGAGAAATACAAGGCCATTATCTCTTTCACTCATCTTGGAGATGTTTTAAAAGCTGCTTGTATGTGCCCAGCAGGGAGGGGTGTACATGGTCGTGGCCATTGTAATCATGTTGGTGGGGTCTTATTTGCCATGGAAGACTTCTCCCATAGAGGTTTGAAGGAAAGCTGTGAGCCAGTGTCATGCACATCAAGGCTATGTAGTTGGAATGTACCTCGAAATGTTCGGATACAGCCTAAGCCAGTGGATGACATCGTAATTACAAAGTATAGCTTTGGAAAAGAAGCAAGAAAAAAAGCAAAAAACAGCCTGTATGATCCAAGGGCTCCAGATGACAGACAAATAAACACAGGAAGACTTGAAACACTGTGTTCCAATCTTGCTCAATCTATGCAAAGCTCTTCATTTTTCTTGTTTCATGATATCAAGCCTCTGCAAGTTGATGATGAGAATTTGATTATTGACAATGTTTGTGAGTCAGTTCCTGAAAGTGCACCAGATATTGAAATAGAACAAGATATTGAGTTGCCATTCAATGATTTTTATGACATTTCAACTATGAATTTTAAGTCAATGATTGACATTTATACTGAGAAAGCTGATGACAATGAAATAGAAACAATTGAGAGGATGACAAGAGGACAGAGTGCAAATGCATCTTGGCGGGAATTAAAGAGGATTAAACTGACTGCTTCAAATTTCAAATCTGCAGCAGTCAGGACGTCAGAACCTGATAAGCTGCTAAAGAGGATGATGTATATCCCTGATGTCAGAAAGCCTGTTCCAGCACTTGAATATGGACAGTTGCATGAATCTGTTGCAGTTGAAGACTACATTGCAGTGAAAGCTAGAGAGGGGAATGCAAATTTGAAAGTCTGGGAAGTAGGAACAATTATTTCAAAAGTCAGGCCAGGATATGGGGCAAGCCTTGACAGAATGGTTTTCGACCAGAATGCTAATGGGCAGAAGCAGGGTGGATTAGAAGTGAAATGTCCTTTTTCGAAGAAAGGAATGTCTGTTGAAGAAGCATGCCAGGACAAAAACTTCTGTTTATCAATACGAGACGGTCAAGTTCCTAAACTAAAACATGGTCATCAATACTACTATCAAGTCCAGGGACAAATGTTTGTCTGTGAGCTACAATGGATTGATTTTGTAGTTTGGTTTGGTCCAGCAAACTTGAACATTGAAAGAGTATACTTTGATAGACAGTGGTGGTTTAGTTTTGTTCTACCAAGGATCGAATACTTCTATCGAAGGGCATTTCTCCCCGAAGTGTTTACAAGAAGAGTTCAGCATGGCATCCCACTTTATAAGCATGGTGGTTGGAAAAGTTTCAAGAAGACACAAAAGGCCAAAAGAAGTGTTTAGCCTTGTAAAATATAGTTAAAGTGCAGTCAGTAGTTACATGTACATGTATTTTGTGGGTATACTGACTGCAGGCTATTAACAATTTTGCACAAATTTTTATCAACATATGGTTTGTTTTTAAGAAAAACGTTTTTGGACAAAACAAGTCACTGTATTTTTATTACTAAATCTTACATACATGATTTGTATGAAATGTACAAAAAGTTCTTGGTTACTTGATAGCTAAATAGTCATTCGAAGACTTTTATAGTAGAAAAATACTTTTGTAATTATCTTAATAATAATCTCATTATTAATCAGATACATTTTGGTGGGAGTAAAGGTGGCAAAAAATTAGTTAGATAGGAGCAAACAGTAAATATCTGATTAGCTACATGAGATAGACTTAAAGGCAGGGTCCCATCAAGAATATGATATCCCTTTATTCTCCCTATTGCTCGCTCCACATGAATGCGTACAGATGCAATATGCACTGTCTCTTGAACTTCTTCAGCAGTAAGCTGATTTCTACTACCTTTGTAAGGAGGAATGTTTAAATGTACTCCCTGAGGTAAGATGTCTCCAATATCAAACCCCCTGTCAGCCATGACATTATCCCCAGTATTAAGAAATTGGATTAAGCCTGATTGCTGAGTTATAAACTTATCTGAAACCCTTCCACCCCACAGTTTAGAAACAAAGGTTACTTGACCATTTGGAGAAATACCAATTAAAGCTTTAAAAGTGTTGTGGTGTTTGTAATTCGACCATGTTAATGATTGCGCTGTCATAGAAGAGGGAACCTCCACAAATATCTCTGTACAATCAATTATTACCCTTGTTGTTGGATACAGAGCAAACTGCTCTGGCATATTTCTTCTCACTGCACTTTGAGAAGGAAATGGAAATAACTGGTCTAATTCAAAATATAAAAAATTTATCCAGGTACAAAAAATCTTGGAAAAATGACCCATAGAGATGTTAAACCTATCAGCTAAATCCCTGACAAAAAGACCAACTTTAAGTCTAACTAATACCATAAAAAACTCATTTATAAATGTTATGTTCCTTTTGGGACCTGGTTTCTTTTTGCCTTGTTCTTGATATGTCTGGGAATCTTTTACATCACCACTGCCCCAATACTGCATTTTTTCAAGTTTTGGTTCAATGTAATTAAAAAAGTGCACAAGTGTATCATAGTTGGGGAATCCAGTGTAAAACTGAATGGCAGAGTCATCATCTTTAAATTTCTGAAGGCTGAATTCCCTTTCTTTGTAGTCATCAAGTTCTTTCTGTAAATTTCCCACTTTAACCCTAAGACTGTTCAACATCTCTGACTTGACTTCTAGCCTTTCCTGCATAGTCTGTTGGTATTCGCAAGGGTACTTAGGTGTTTGAGTAAAGGTGAAGGCATAATCATGGTCATTATTCTTTGAAGATGATGGAAAATCAAATGACCAGTCAGTCTGTGTGGATTTTTCTTGTACCTGCAATACAACAAGAAAGTTTTTTGTCAAGTTTACTCTCATAAATATATAATAATAAATATAGCAATGAACAACAATAACATTATGGGTAGTTATTTAAAACAGCACAACACATTTATAAGTTTTACAAACATTTATATTTGAGCACTTGGATGGCATTCTGTGCTGCTATCAGTGCAACATAAAATGAGACTTATTAGTTTTATACTCGCAAGGTAAACCCATAATACCAAGGGTATATTTTTTGGGCAAAAGAAAAAAAACATTCATAATAGTTTGTATGTAACTACCTGAGGCATATCAGTTTCGTCAGTCTCGCATACATTTACTGCAGGTTCACTGGGGCTCTCTTCAAGGTCCTTTTTCTCTTCAATGTCAATGTAAACGCTTTGTTCTTGAGGCTTTGGTGACACATTTTCTTTACTTTTTAACACTCTTCTTGTCAAAACTCTTCTTGTCTTTTTCTTGGGTTGAGGTGACCACTCGAAAATCGATGGCTCTGCACCTGCAACAACAGTGAAACGATAGTGATAAATAGGTAATTTTAAACAGTGAAACGAGTTTTGAGTAAGCTACTAGGTTCGAGCTAGTCTATAATGGGCACAAGGAAAGTAGAATTTAATGTATCTGACTTTTTACTTATCATTTGACTGAAAGAACATGTTATAAGCCATTACATAGGCTCCATGCATGCAGTAAGCATTTTGAATGAAACAATCAAACAAAGTAAATCCAGCTTGATCGATAATCACTTAGCTCACGTACCTGGCCGTAACCTATGTCGCGTTCCTCCTGGAGGTTTGTAAATGTCTTCTTGCTGAAAATGTTTATCGCAGACCACTGTAGATGGCTTAACATAAAATCCATCTCTCCCATGCTGCCTCTTGATCAAGTTGCACCAGCGAGTTCGCAAAGATACCTTCGCTGGGAACTGGAAAAACCGAATGTTTGAACGGCTTCCATCGTTCAAGTATTCAAAGCTATTGCAAGCTGCTGCTGCACATTGCTTTCCTCGGCTTCTTTGCCTTTTCTTGTTAGTATTATTTACCTCCATAAGTCGTTGAAACGATCAAAAAGCTTTCTTAACAGCAACTAATACTAAAAACCTCTTATATCTGTCACAGAGAGATGAGTTCGTATACAGGGATAGCCTCGATTCCAAGTTATCGAAGCGCGCCCCAATATCTTTTTCCAGCGGTCTTACGCGATCTATCTTCATTCTCATCCTTCAGGTCATGGCCTTGAACTCGACCAAGATTTGAATCCCATAAGGAAACACCTCCAGGACTTTAACAAGACGCTACTCAACATGACAGATCTTGCCAAGACAGTCAGTGACAAGTACAAGAAGGAATACGACCTGGTATTTTAGATGGCAATCAATAAATCCTCCCCTCCCCTCCCCAGATTATTGATACTGGACTATGATGATGATGATGATGATGATAGTTGGCTGGAGGTGTATAATACCTGCTTGATCTTTTAGGGCTTTAAACAATACAAAGGGATCCCAATTCACAAGTCACATTTCAAAATAATAGACCTCTTCCACTATGATGTAATGTTTTCCCATTTCAGAACATGTGTCCTTCCCTAGAGTATCATTTCTTTGTTTAACGGTTGTGCATGAGAAGACACATGAATATGGATACAACTCAAACAAAGAATCTTATTCTCAAGGGAATGACACGTGGTCTGAAATGGGAAAACATTACACCAAGCCAAAGAAGTCTATCGTTTAGGACTCAAAATAATTGATGTGCTTCCTGTGGCAATGAGATTTGTTTAAGAAAAAATCTGCATGGTTTACCTGTGGTTTTGAGATTCACGTGGGATATTTGTCATGACAGTTTTGGAGTGGTTTATGAAATGGGATCTTTCTATCTTATGATTGACGACTGGCATACCTCTGCTATTACTGACTGTACTGGTACTGGTACTACTCAGCGACCTAACACCTCTAGACCATTTTGGAGAAAATGCACGACCCTGTTCAAAAGATTTATTCAAAGCTAGTAACCTAAGAAACAAAGACAAACATTTTAGCCTAAAAATATTTGATTGTGTGACAGTACACCACATAGAGTGGAAGTAGGTAGAGTAGAGTAGAAGTTAGAAGTAAAGTTTAATAGTTATACATACATAGATTGAAGTAGATAAGGCTCCGTCCACACTATGCTGGATAAATTTGAATCCGAATTTTTATTTATTCGGTTAGGCCTGCCGTCCACACTAGTCCGGGCGAATCCGGAATAATTCTTCACCGAAAACGAATTTTTGAAATGGAACCGAAAAAATAAAAATTCCGATTCAAATTTATCTGGCATAGTGTGGACGGGGCCTAAGAAAGTATTTGACCAAGTCAGTAGTAATTAACGCGTTTGACCAAGTCAGACAAAGAAGAAAAAAATGTAAACATTTTTTTCTAAAGCTGTCCTGTGTTCTAGACCTTACTATGTCGTTAAATAATATAATTATTGTATAGAGTGTGTGTCAACGATATGAATACCAATGAAACATCCACCATCTTGGTTGATCTAATGAGAGGCTAATGAGGAATGCTTTGTTATTGCAACCAAGATGGCAGCAATGACATAACATGCACCTGCTATAGGGATTTGTCAGTCTTACTTTGTTAGTAAAGAAAGCATTTTCTGATCCTGTTGGGTTTTGTCTTACTTTGTAGTTGGCTTGAAACATTACCAGGAGGGGGAGGGGGAGGAGGGGATAAGTGGGAGGGGGAGGAGGGGATAAGTGGGAGGGGGAGGAGGGGATAAGTGGGAGGGGGAGGAGGGGATAAGGGGGAGGTTGGACGAGAAGGGGGAGGGGGGAGGAGAAGGGGGAAGGGGGAGGAGAAGGGGGAGGGGGAAGGAGAAGGGGGAAGGGGGAGGAGAAGGGGGAGGGGGGCCGGTTCTCACCCAGCACCAGCTCAATGAAGCATCCTAATTCAGTAGCATGTGACTATTCAAGCATTCCACACCCCCCTGCAAAAAAATAGTGATCTAATTCGTGCAAGTGTAAATTCCTTCCTTCTAAATATTTATTTTACCTCTTGGTTTATAAGATCCTAAAGGACTCTACAGTACCCCACCCTCCTCCCCACAGCGATCACCAAACCCTTCACAAGGTTGGGGCAGCTGCCCCCTTTTATCTATGTAGTTTTTTCTCTCATCTCTAAAGCAACATAAAGACAATATTTTGCCTGGATGATGGTGCCTTGAGAATACATAACTATTTATCCTCCATCACACATTATGACTTGTATCTCTTTCTATAAAATGTACTCCAACCTGAATTTGAATTTTTCTATAACAGGAATGTATTCTTATTACTGTCTTGCCCAATAATTGTTTAAATATATTTTTTGATTTTTAGATCTATTTAGATTTAAAGATCAAAGTTTCTAAAAATATTTGGATAAGCCATCCCCCCTTTACCAAACAATCACCTCCCCCCTCCCTCTACTCCATAAAAAAGTATCCAGTTATCTGCCAATGAAAGGTTTGTTACAGGTACCCTGAAGCCTTGATACATTCCTGCATACAAACTATACTGATGAGAACACATATTTACTGCAACGACAAGTCTCCATTAGGTAACCATAATGTTAGACAGCCAACCTATAATTAGCAGCCAATTGACAAATCCTTCTAGGGTGCCCTCTACTGAAATAGAGGTTCTACTGTATAATATATTAGTTAGCCATAACTTTAAGGTAACTTGAGCCAATATTTCAATCAATCTCTTTAGAAATGGGAGGTTCAAAGTTGGTAGGTGCCAATGCAAAAATATTGGATATTGGTGACGATCACCTTAGGTATCAGGATTTTCCATGCAGGGGTAGGGGGGGGGGGGGGGGACTTTCCTTACCACAACAAATCCAGCCTCCTGCCCCTAACGCATGCAAGTTACAAATACTGTTAACTGCAAATGAGAAAGGAATCCTGCATGCTGTAAGGTACCATAGGATCCCCTGGATACCCCACAAAGGAGTACTGTTTTATATTATTTTACCTCAAGAAATGGTAATAATATATAATTAACGCAATTAGCTATTCCAGGGTTGTGGAAATGAGTCACATTAATCGGCCATTTTGAGGGACGCTTCGTCAGTCAGTTGACATTTTTGCTTCAAACAACAAAATAAATTTGAAAAATAACACAACAATCAAAGTTTCCTATCCCTTTTCTTTCACTCTTCACTATTAATGAGAGCAAAAAAATGCTATATACAGGGCTTCTGACAGGATGCGCGGGTGCGGTCCGCATAATTTGCCTTTTTCCGCACAATCGAACGATTTCCGCATAATCCGGCAAAATCCCGCATAATTCGTCAAAAATCTAAAGAAAACTTAATAATCAAGAAGAAATGTATTATAATGTTTTCTTATTTTGATGAAATTACGAATTTTTTTATTGTTTACTTACCAAATTTCAAGCAATAAACAGCCATTGTGTAATGAAAAGGAACAAGGCGTTCTTAGTTAAAAACCGTGAAAGAGCCTGGTAACTAGCCTTAAATAAAACGTACTCTCTAATTGGCTAGAAGTCAAACAATAGCAGACATAGATAGCAAATGAGAGTTCTGGTAAAAGAAGATTTTCGCGCGTAAAATAGCACCCCGAGACAATTACATGTAGGCAAATGCGGAGTCTTTTGATGTCTAGAAACTGATTACGATCGTTAATCGTTACCATCGTAAACAAGTATATTTTAGCCTAGGGTTAGCTTAACTGGCACTGTGATTTTCAGTTTTAAAAATATAATATTTCAAAAGCAAATACATCATAGATAAAATTGAAGAAATTAAGACGACTTAAATTATTAGAAAGATATAACTAGCTAAAAACTAGTGTGAGCTGCGTCGGTGTTTCTAATGAAACAGTAATGATGAAAAGGTAAATTATACACCGTGAAAAGATGAAAAAACTTACTGACGCTTCGGACGCTAGTCCTTCGTCGGAGTAAAACAAGCGTCCGAAACGTCAGTAAGTTTTTTAATCTTTTCACGGTGTATAATTTACCTTTTCATCATTACGACTTAAATTATGCTATTTAAGGATTTTTGATTTTGTGGAGCGAGTTAATTTCCTATAATAAGGCGTACATAATAGATAATCTATTAACTACGAATATGCAAACGATTGTTGTGCAAGGTGAGGTGAGGTGGTAAATAACGTTAAGATTTTTTGTTGAGCTTCAAAAACAGATCATAAATTTAAGGTTTCGAAAAAAAAACATTCAAAGCAATGTTTTGGAGAGAAGCATATCGAGAAGAATTGCATGTAGTGCGAAGAACACGACGATTACACGTGTGGATTTAAAAACCTGAGATAAACAAGACCAGTGTCAAATAAAGAAGCAAAATCAAGGTAAAATTTCAATTTTTTTTCCCGCATCCTGTCAGAAGCCCTGTATATATTAATATAGTGTCCCCTCAAACAGCCTCATGATGCAAGCCATTCTGCATCTCCAGAATAGATAATACTAAAGATTATCAGTGGTTATTTAGAAGTTTCTACCCCAGCAGTAGCATTGACGTTTTCAGGAAACGCCAATATTTCATAAACTTCTTTTACCAAGTCGAGCTGATCACTTAACGCGGTTGGATCAGTCAGGGCACCCTGGGGGAAAAATGGTCACAATAAACACTCATTTCTATAAGATTGAGTAAGAAAGTATCACAAATTATCAATGGAGTTCAGGGCATGGCTAGCTTATCCAGTAGATTCAACTAATGTTTTGGGTCAGGGTTTTCATTAAGTTTACCCTGGTCCCAGAAGTTTCTCGTAATTTTTTCTCTCTCTGTAAAATCACTTGGCGGCGATTTTACAGAGAAAAAAAAAACTATGAGAAACCTCTGGGACCAGGGTACATTAAGTTTTGAAATAATAGGAAAAGATCATATGGTAGTTTATAGCAGAGAATCTTGCTCACTTACTAGAGCATTCTCAGATCTCTGACCCTTAATAAAAATTCTGTAGGGTGACTTTTGCTAACGAAACCTGGAGAACATCGACCCCCTACCCTCAAATCAAGGAAGAGATCCCAAAAAACTCTACTGGGGTGTGAAACTGAGTCTAGGAAGTGAGTCTGAGACCCCAGAGGCGAGAGGAAAATGTACTACCACTACGTTGACATAAATACATACATACATACAGACAGACAGACAGACAGACTAATTGCCATAAAAGCTTACCTTTAATTTAGAAACTGGTTTCTCTTTAGATGTATATTCTCTCAGAATGAAATTAGTTCCAGCCTGACAATAAAATTTACAGTTTAGTAACACAATAAAGTAATGACAAAGCATAATTTCAAAACTGGGGAAGCATTTGGTGTGAGTCAATTGTCATATTTAAGTAAAGGAATTACTATTACGCATTTGCAAGCAAAGGTGGCACAGTGTTAAGTTCGTTCACCTCTCACCAATGTGATATGAGTTGCGCCAGCCCTGCCTGGCTACAGATGTAGGTGTCATACATGTATGTGAGTAGAGTTGTTTGTTGGTTCTTTCCTGTGCTTCGAGGTTTTATCTCCACTTTTTCAAGTTTTCCTACCTCCACAAAAACCAACTTCCAAATTCTAAATGGATCAATCAGTTACCTTGTTGTTGGGTCCTAAACCTGTAAGGCTTTCAGTCCAATGTCAAATTAATAAATTAAATCAAATTAAATAATTCATCAGCAATTACATACCTCGTGGTACAATCTTGTATCATTTATTCTAACCAATACTCCATCAACTCGTAAGAAAAACCTTAATAGTAGAAATATTGAACTCTGCATAACTCTCTGAAAAATAAAGAAGAGTTTCATTTAAAGAAATAACACCTTGTTCCATGCTTCAATTGGCTTGAAAGTGTGATACACAGCTGTAGCTTGGCTGCCAACATGCTTTCAGTCAAACTGTCAGCACTTCTTGTTGTATTATACTACAGAGGTAAGAAAAAAGCTGTTTTACAAAAACTACTTCAACAGTGACTGGTTTGCTGTTGTCTGATTTGGAACAAGGGCACAGCTTCAAATCCTGTTTAATTTTTTCTGAGTCTTTCAATTTGCAGCTGCAAAGGTTGCTTCATATACTGAGAGGATCAGCTCAATAGCGATGCGCGGACGTTCTAAAAATAGATTACGTCAACTTTGGACCCCCCGCAAAGGTCGGACAAACATTGCTAAAGAATAGTGAGTCGAAGGAAAGAATATATAGTTGTTGTCGAATATTTTGTGCTGTAAATGGTCACGACAAAGCACTGCTGTTGGGGAGAGTGTAAGAGTGATTCTAGATATCCTGATTTGCTTCACCCGGCGCTAAAGAAGAGATTGCAGGAAGGTAAACCGATATTTCTACCGTTCCCAAAGAAGTCCCAAGGACTCGAGAGATGTACTAGATGGGTTAATGCTTGTGGTCGAGGTAAAGCTTTTACAGTAGATCGTGTCACAAAACACACATATATATGCTACTTGCATTGGCCAGGAGAGGCAGGACCTACAGAGGAGTTCGATGTGCCCTTGAAGGCAACTCTGAGCCAAAGGGAAGTATTGAAAGCGTCAAGACGAAAGCGAAAGCCGCCACGTGAAAGACATGCGGACGCCGTTCCTTGTAAACGAAGTCGATCGGAGGCAAGCCAAGACCAACCATCTTCAGTCATCAACGAAGCTAAAGTTGATAACAGCACTGAATTTAATGAAAATCCCACACCAGAGGATGACTTACAGAAGCCAGCTAAAAGTCGTGAGTTTGCGACACAAACAGATGTAAGCAAGCACAAACTGGCCCTTAAACTCGAAACCATGATGATGAGAAATGCTGCTATCAACTCAAGAGAAGTATTAACAAAGGTGGTTAGTAACGTATCTTATGAAATTGTAAAGGAAAACTCAGAACTAATGAAACACTTCGTTGGACTGACTTCTGATCACTGCGGGCAGGAAGCGACTCTAAGGCATAGTGATACACGTGCCCGTAGTTAAACAATGATGGAATATTATTCGAAGGAAATAGCCTCCAGTTCTTCTCTGGTGGATCAGGTACGAGAGATTTGTTGTGGGCTAAACTACATCCATTCTCTCGATCTTCCTTGGCTTTCAGCCATTTTCCATCATCGATTCCATGATCGAGTAAATGGTGATTTCCACTGGCGATACAGTCCTTGACACGAGTGATTAACTCTTGACGTTTGCCACTTTGTTTTAGGCCTCTGCACTTTAACCAGCGCTTTAGTTGCTCAACCGTATAATCTTCAGGGCAGCTGGTAAATTTTGAGCCAGGAACGTCGTCGTTTTCGGTCAAAATAACTACTTTTTTCTTCAATAAACTATCTTGTTTTGCCATACAATATTATAGTAAATGTATAGCACATCCGGTTCGAATGTCCGACCCTCGTATTACGTTACATTTTAGTGACGTCACGTCCGCGCATCGCTATTTGATACAATGTACATTGTTGTACAGCCGTACTTAGGCAATCAATTTTGTAGTTATACTCAACAGTGTCATGACTATTTTCTTACCATTTTAACATTTAATTTAGCAACACCATTGTCAGCCAGCTCATCTTCATATAATACTACATCATCATAAAAATAAATCTTTTCCCTAATTTTCAGTTTTTCCATGTCGATTCTCTTTGCTGTACTAGATATCTGAGAGAAAAAACAACAATGTATAAAAACCAAAAAAGTTATGAAACTAAATGTTGTGCAATGACTCAAAATATTATTGCTGCTGCTTTTGTTGCTGCTACTGCTAAAACTACTACTGCTGATACTACTTCTGCTGGTGCTACTGCTGATGCTGCTGCTGCTTATTGCTGCTGGTGCTGTTGTTGCTGCTGCTACTGCTGCAGTTAAGTGCTGCTACTGCTGCAGCTGCTGCTACTGCTACATCTACTGCTGCTAACACTACAATAATTAATCGCCACCTGATTAGCTCAGTTGGTAAGAGCGTTGGTCTGTTGTGCGGAAGGTCATGGTTCAAACCTCTGCTGGACCAACACTCAGTGCCTTAAAATAGCTAAGGAGAAGGTGCTGCCTTTGTAATTACATCTGCAAATGGTTAGACCTTCAAGTCTTCTCGGACAGGGACTTAAAACTGTTGGCCCTGTCTGTCTTCACTATATAACCCTGTATAAGGCAGATGTAAAAGAACCACTGAAGAGGCTGGTGAGGACCATCTTTAGTGCCTGTGCTAAACTCTACCGGGCCCACTGTAATTGGCAAAAAGCTGTTGTGGTCTCCCTGACCTCATGGGAAAAGCTAATAAATAAATACAAAAATTAATTAGTTGGAGTGTATTACAACTTACTCTTAAACTACTGGATCCCACCAGGAGTGTTCCTTTGTAATCTGTTGTGTATGTCCAGTCAAATGGCTTGATTACATCTTTTATGAACTCTGAGTCCTGCCTGAATGCAAATTAAGTATAAATCGAACAAATATACCTGTATATATATAAATACTGTAAATGCGATACTTCAGGGAAGAAAGAGAGAGTAATACTCTGAATGTCAAAACTTTATTTTTTGTCAGACCCTAAAGCAACCTTTAGGCTGATCCACTGTAAATAAGAGCATGGCTACAGTAACTCACATAATATTGAACCTGGAAACAACCTCTAAGCTGATCAAAGTCAGGGCATATCTAATTCTTACAGATCAAACCCTGAAACAACGTCGTAGCTGATCTAAGTCAGGGCATAGCTAACTCACAGATTGAACCCTGAAACAATGTCTTGGCTGATCTAAGTCGGGGCATGGCTAACTCACAGATCAAACCCTGAAACAACGTCTTAGCTGATCTAAGTCAGGGCATGGCTAACTCACACATTGAACCTGGAAACAACCTCTGAGCTGATCAAAGTCAGGGCATGGCTAACTCACAGATCAAACCCTGAAACAACCTCTGGGCTGATCAAAGTCAGGGCACGGCTAACTTACAGATCTAACCCTGAAACAACCTCTGAGCTGATCAAAGTCAGGGCACGGCTAACTTACAGATCTAACCCTGAAACAACCTCTGAGCTGAACAAAGTCAGGGCATGCATGGCTGCAGTAACTCACAGATCAATCCCTGAAACAGCATCTGGGCTGATCTAAGTCAGGGCACGGCTAACTCACAGATCAAACCCTGAAACAACCTCTTAGCTGATCTAAGTCAGGGCATGGCTAACTCACAGATTGAACCCTTAAACAGCATCTAGGCTGATCTAAGTGAGAGCACGGTTAATTTTGAATACTTTTACTTATATTTTGAACTGACCTTTCTTTCTGCCATTGATCAGCCGCAGCCACTTTCATCAGATCATGTTTATTATCAACCCATCTTAATGCATCAACAGCATTAAACTCAATACCAAATCCTTCCGCATGTTGAATTTGAAGGAGGTTTTTACCAAACGTCATCTCAGGGAGTGAGGGTAGTGACAATTCTGCTGACAACCTAAATAAATAAAAAGACGTTTTACAGTAGATATTATGTCAGAGTTACAGTGTGGAAACTCTAAGAGGGCCCTTTTTAAGGTAACAAATACAAAACTTTTAGCTCACAGATTAGCAATTTCTGCAATTCTCAAAAATATATTCTGTGAACTTGGACATTTCAATGGCTTTTTGTGAAATTATATATTTTTTTGCTGCTGCCAATCAAAGCTAATCCATTGGTATTTTTTACTGGCAGCCGTGAAAAACCAAATTCCAAGAGGCAACTCGCAACTCACAGCTACCGAGTTCATATAATATTGTAATGAAGACGTCAACCAATCATCAAACAAGTTCAGTTCACATTTTTGACAAACACAGTGCTCAAAACAGCCCTCCCTCAAGAATCACTACAGTGAAAGGTCACAACACTTTAGCCCGAAATACCACACTTCCCTCCCTCGCCACAGCTCCTTAGAAAGGGACTTTAAAATTCAAAATTGCCATCAAATTTAATAAATAATACAGTAAGAATTACTGTAAGCTACCTTCACTGGTTCCAGAGGCGCTTAGTTGCGGGAAGAAGGTCGAAAAGAGAGAGAAAGAAGGGAAAAAGAAAGCTTTACGTATGTTAACTTTTTAACATTTAATTTTTTAGGAATAAAAGTCATAAACGAAAGTTTAATATCTATTCAGCTTAAATACTAACACAAGTACATAAATTCCCACCTTCTATTAGTATTTCTATATTTTTATTGTCTCTAACGGTAAAATAAGAGAGATTTTTTTCAACAAACCTTTCATTATCTTGTGCTGTCAAAATGGTGCCTTTTCTTGATGTGACCGTCCAGGGGCCAAACTGAAAGCTTTCTGACTTAATCATGTCTGTACTTTATAGAAAAAGGCCTAATTTAGCTATACACTTTATCAAAAAGCAAATAATTTGGTTTAAAAAATAAGTATTTTTAGTAAACGTTCATCGTGCTTTTTTTCTGACAAAGTTGACAAAAACAAAATGGCGGGTGATCTTGGGCTCAAGGTAGATCAGCGGTATGTGTGTGGAAACAGCCCCGATGCTTGGGCTTCCTGTCTTTTTATTTATTTTTTCCTGGCATGATTTACCTTTTATTAGTTTTTTTTTTGTTTTGTTTTTGTTTTTTGTTTTTTGTTTTTTGTTTTTTTTTTTTTCGTGTTTCTTTTTTTTCTTTTCTTTCCTTTCTTCGCTTTTCCTTTTTACTCACAAAGCTTTTGGCACAATGCCTTTCTGGTTCAAATGACTTGCCATTGCCATGAATATCATTTTCATACTTTTTCAATAGCAGTGAAAAGGACGGGCGGATTACCGAGTAGAGTCTTTATCTATTATATTGACGGAGGACATCTTGACGGAGGCAAAAACTTGGACGTCTACTAGTCAGGTCTCTTATGGTCTTGATCGTTACAGAGCTTACAAAAGCACCAAACTTGGCATAGTTGTAGCTTATGGTAGTACTATCAATGTTAGAGGGGGAGCCCAACGTAAATTGTCCTTTAAGGGGAATTACGGAGGATTTACTTTTTCAAATTTCACGAATTGGGCTCCCTGTGCTTCTTTTTAAAAATATATTCATTAAATATGTAAAAACCTTTTGAATAAGTTTTAAAACAGCTATCTACCCATTAGAATGCATTATCTGTCATGGCTATCGATTACAACCCCAAATCTTAACAAAAAAGCTACTTTTCGGCATCTCTTTCAAACACTAGTGGCCAGTCCCACTCGGCCATTGGCTAAATCCAAGATGGCGACCCTTGACTGACCTACAAAACCTGTAAGTATTTTGCTCTTAAAAGGCCGTAATCTTGCTATTTTTATATTGCAATATATATAAAAGTTTGGTTTAACAGACTTTCTTTGAATTTTAAGTTGTTTTTCGAATTAATTAGCTAAAATTAATCGAAAATATAATTATTTCAGAATCGGAAATGGAAATATATTGGAATCGATGCATCATATGCCAAACAACTACAACAGAAGATTTAAGATGTCCTCTTACAGCATCTGGTTCCTGTTATGAACCTGCATCAGTCTATGCCTCTCTTTCTTCAGAATGTTCTCGAGTTTAGCTCACTAGGTGCCCTGCCAGTCAATGTTCCCTTCGCTCTTGATATAGACACTGAAGTTTTAATTAAAAACGAGGCGTCTTGGCACAAGTCCTGCTATTTGAAATTCAATTTGTCGAAGCTAAAAAAAGCCAAAGAAAGAGTATCTAGGAAAAGGAAGAAAGAAGAAGACCACGCTGAAGAGGAGAAAGCCCCTGCATTAAAGAATCGACGACAATCAGTAACACACAATAAGGTGGGCTGCATCTTCTGCGGGAAGGGGGGACAGCTACATGATGTCAAAACTTTTTCGATTGACCAGAATATCTGTCGCATAATTACTGAAATAAACGATGCTACGCTAATGCCAAAGATCTCGGGAGTTGATATCATAGCTGCTGAGGCCAAATATTACCTTAAATGTTTGACTGATCTAAGGAATCGGTGCAAAAAATGTTAACTACCGAAATGATTTTTCTCCAGGTACTTCTGTGATTTCCATTGGCTCTGTAACCGCTATGACAGATTGTACTCACGAGGAGGCAGATACGAGGGTTGTGGTCCATATCCTTCACGCCATCCAAGTTGAAGAGGTGAAAACTGTCCTCGTCCGAACCGTGGATACCGATATCCTAGTCATCTTGGTGGGAAAATTTCATGACCTGAGAGAAGTCCAGCCGGAACTTGATCTGTGGCTTGCCTTTGGTATGGGTCGAAACTTTCGCTTCGTCAGCGTCAACTCTATTTGTGCTGTACTTGGTAAACCACGATCTACTTCCCTGCCTGTATTCCACGCATTAACTGGATGCGATACCACCTCCTGCTTCTTTGGGAAAGGGAAGAAGTCAGCCTGGCAGGCATGGGAGATATTTCCAGAAGTCACGCCCACATTCGAAATGCTTGCCAAAACACCATTTATGCAGCTTACGACAGACTCGCCCCTCTTCAAACAGATCGAGAGATACACGGTAATCCTGTACGATAAGCTCAGTCCCTTATCCGACATCAACCTAACCCGGATGGAGCTATTCTGCAAGAACAGCAGAGCAATGGACAAGCTCCCGCCTACACAGGTAAATATTACTTTTTTCTTTATCACACTTTGTCTACAATTCACTTATGAGAGGAAGAGTCAGGGAGCCAGGACGCTAACAGGACACATACTCGCAATGACAAGTTTGAACTAACCCGCTGCACCCTCTTTCCATGAAACTAGGATCAATCTCTTTCTAAATAATCCTTAATAACATCGACACTGTTGTTATTTGCAGGATGCCCTTTTGCAGCATGTCCGGCGCACCGTTTACCAGGCCGGTATCTGGACAGTTAGCAATCAGCCACAGCCACCTGTGCCATCACCAGGGCAGTTCTCGTGGTTTGAAGTTGATGGCAGATGGGTTCTGAAATGGATCACTATTCCCGAAGTATCCAAGGCTAGTAGTGAACTGATTAAGTGCTCTTGCAAACGTGCCTGTACAAGATGCAAGTGTGCCAAGGCTTCTTTGGGATGTACCCCCCTTTGTAGATGCCAATGCTAACAAAGTAATTGCATCAAGCTTAAATGACAATCTGAAGAGTTTCAGCGATCGAACATTGTTTCCGTTATGTAGCCCTAACTTAATTCTAATAATATAGTTATCTCTTGGCGTTTCTATTAGCGCTATTTAAAAGTACATTTGTTTCGCGAACATATGTCGATCTAACAGCAGTAATTTAGGTTCAAAATGCGAATTTGAGAAAGGGAACGTGAATTGCAATAAGCTTTGGCGAGAAGGGACTGGGAACTAGTATATATCCAAAAGCCTTATGTAATGTATATGCGAAGAAATATCCAAAAGCCTTATGTAATGTATATGCGAAGAAATGAGTAAGCATAATAGTTTCAGTCAATAAATGTCACTACTGGCATTTCTTGTGAGCTGTTTTACTTGAAAACTGCAAACCACCACAGGTAGCCCAATTCGTAATTAAGGTAAATTTTAAAAACCCCTTAATCCCCCTTAATTGTGAGAATTGCGTTGGGCTCCCCCTCTAACATTATTTAGTGGATCCTAAGGAACATCTCTGCCAAATTTGGCGCTTTTGTCACTTATGTAACGATGGGACCTATATTATTGCTGGTTTTCACATGACGTCATCAAAACATCAAAATCTAAACTATAGATCGTATAAAGACATTTCTCAAGTATGTTTTAGAAGTCAGCGTTATAAGTCACGAGAAAAAATCTCGAGTCATTTCGATGTTTGGTTCCCGAGTTATGAAGGTTGAGTTTGTGTCACGCAATACCGTCACGTCTTTCTAAATAGCGATGAAAATATTAAAATAATTTACTTTAGTTGAAAGATTTTCCCTTAGACACGTTTAAAATATCTATTTAAAGTATGTGTAAGTGAAAAATAGTCAAACATATTAAATATTCCATCATTTTAAGCCTTTAGAATTTCGTCCGCCATGATGGTGTACCAACTTGGAACACCAAGATGGCCGCTCCATACATTTTAACCAAAAATTGCGTCATGTTTACTCGCCTATAGTTCCGCAACGAAATGCTTTACAGCCTTAAAATTTAACCAGTATATGTAGTTTGGAACGCTTTACAAGAATATAAGACTTTTATTTCATTATAATGCGAATTTACGCTTTTGAAATTCATGATGACGTAGGTGAAAACCAAGAATACGGTTTCTAAAAATAATTATGGACTATTATCAGTTTACTCCGTAGATGGGCTCCCTGTGTTACGATCCAAAATGGCGGGCAAAAACGATGAGTTGAGCCAAGGCATTATATTAGAGAAAACTTCTGTAAAATCCACCATGGCGGGAATAATGTCATACGAACAAGCTAACGAACTCGTTTCTCTCCCGAAAGAAGAATACAATCCTCCATCTTTGCCGTTCAGTTTACCAAAATTTGATGCTAAAGTAGAACTTGGAAGCGACGAGATGAGAGACCATTTCTACATCGACTTTAAAAACTGGATTTTCATGAACCATGGAGGATTCGGAGGCACCTTAAAAGCTGCAGTAGAAACTGTACACCAAATCCAAATCCACGTCGAGAAACAACCTCTCCGTTTCATCGATAGAGAGCTATTGCCTCGTATGGTTTTTGCTATTAGAAAACTCGCGGGATTTGTCTCGTGTGACCCGCGGGATCTTGTCTTAGTGTCCAATGCAACAGAAGGTCTCAATACCGTGATAAGATCTCTAAGGCTTGGCAAAGGTGACAAGGTGTATTATCTTAATTTGAGATATTATGCTGTTAATAAGTTGTTCGCTCATTTGAAGCAAGAGGATGGTGAGTGATGTTGCAGTCAATCTGTCAATCATGGTCCCAGGGGTGTAGGCCAAAGCATTTTCAAATTGTCAAATAGCAAAGCTAGCACCAGATCTGATACATTTATTTTGCATAGTACACTGAAGCTCATTCATAATAGAGCAGCTTTCGTATGAGTGAGTCACACAACACTCACTCCCCTAAATAGGTACTTAAAAGGGAGTGAGTGTTGTGTGACGACACTAATAGTGGCTGCATAGGAGACTAACCATAAAATTCAAATGGCTTCCCATAATTTCGTCATCTAGTAATTCATCAAATCGCAATGTGTCCTTACAGCTATAATATTACCTATGGTAGGTATCAATGATTTGATACTCATATGAAAACTGCTTACCGCACATAAGCTTACCAGGCTCAGTATTTGGGGTTGGGATACCTGTGTTAGTAAATTACTTGAGCATGAACGGGCATCTCTATAGCTTGAGTGCAGCTAAACATAACTGTATCCGGCTGCACGCAGGCTAGGATCTCTGCAGCAGAAAAATTCTGTATAAAGTTGAAATTGAAATTTCAAACTCTTTATCAAATTGCTCTTTGCAATATTTAATTGGTTCTTTGTGTACTTTTTAATGAATTTTTTGTTGTTGTTCTTTAGGAATAGAAATCAAAGAAATTCCACTTAGCTTTCCATTTACGAAAGAAGAGCTCTTAAATACTATCACCAAGACCCTTGATGCAGACACTAAGCTGGCAGTTTTTGATCACATCCCTTCCGTCCATCCAATCATTCTTCCTGTTAAAGAAATCATTGAAATATGTCATCAGAAGGGTGTTCAAGTATTGATTGATGGAGCGCATGCTCTAGGTGCAATCCCACTCAATCTAACAACTTTAAATGCTGATTATTATGTCATTAATTGTCACAAGTGGCTCTGCAATGCTAAGGTATTCACCTTTATAGCTTGGGTGTAATGCTTTCCCACTTCAGATCACGTCATTCAAATTCCCTAGAGTATCATTTTTTGTTTAACGGTTGCACATGAGAAGACACATGAATTTGGATACAGCTCAAACAAAGAACCTTATTCTCAAGAGAATGACACATGATTTTGAAATAGGTAAACGTTACTCACAAGCAAAAGAGCTCTTAGTATTGTTTTTTTTATGTCTACAATTTTTTTTTGTTTTTTTTTCTAATTGCTCCTGTGAAAAACAGAAAAGCTATGACCCTTTTACTTTTAGTGTATCCTGTGAAGTGGGTCTCTTTGTGGGTTGGCTGTGGTTGAGGGGGTCTGGGAAGGAGTTAGGGGAAACAAAGGAGTTTCAGATACACAAGTTAATATGAAGGTTTCTTCATTTCAACCCTTTGGGGATAAGATTCTTTGTTTGAGATTCATACTTATTACTTGTTACTAATCTTCTCAAGCTATTGCCAGCAGCACACAAAATGTACCCCATTAACCCCCTATTAAGTGTTGTTCGGCTGCATCAAAGAGATCAGGCTTCTTGTTTTATTAAAGAAAAAATTTTTCAAGCATTTCTGGTTGTGCAGCCCTGCGGAGTTGAGAACTTATTTTTTCTCGTCCCCACTTGGGGTTTTAGAGGCTCTCTCGCTCAAGTGCTTCTTTTGTCATCCTGATAATGACTCCTACGACTGAGAAGCACTAAAAACGAGGGAGCCTTTGGAACCCAGGGTACCCCTTTCCCTCACCAAATTACACACCCCTACACTGCATTAGTCCTATTTTATCTGATTTTTTCCTGGCTTTTTTTTTTCAGGGCTGTGGAGCTCTATATGTTGACAAGAAACACCAGTCATCTATCAGATGTCTAACAGTGTCTGGTGGGTTTGGCCGAGGGTTTACACCGGAATTTGTATTCAGAGGTACCTTCGTAATGCAGACTTCGATTTCATCTGGAAAAAAATTATCATCCACTGTTTCAATCTTCCTTCTTCTCCCACTTGACCTGTCCTCCCACTTTACCTCTCCTCCCTCCCCATATTTTTAAGTCATGGAAGTTATTAACAATATCAATAATTATTGAAATCTTTAGGTTTGAAAGATTACAGCCCTTTTCTTGCTCTTCACACAGGTATGCAACTACTTTAATTTCACTTTTTTTTCTTTCTTCTTTAAGGGACCCTTGAGTTATTATCTATCGCCATCAGATAATTTTTGTTGCAGCATCGAAAAGATTAACTGATCCGGAAAAAAGCACAATTTTTATGATCCCCCCTTACCACAGTTGGCATTGAAGTCTAAAGGCGCAATTACAGGGAGCAATTTTCTTTGCTACTTGTCTCACAACAGCATGCATGGAGAATTGCAGCGTGTAACTGACAGTGGAATTTGAAAAAATGTTGCCTGATAATTTGCAGCAATCATTGACAAAAGTAGAATTCGTTTCTACTTTTGGAAACCATTGAGTCTCTGTTGCACCGTGTAGACACTCTTGCAACTTGTCACAAAGCAGTTGCGAGACAATTTGTAGAGAAAATTGCTCCAAGTAAGTGCACCTTAAACAAAAAATATTTTATCCTCTCGACAGTATTGGAATTCTGGAACACCTTAGGAGTTGATAGAATTCAGGATCACAATAGAAACCTCGCTCACAAAGCTGCCAAAATGCTGTCAGGGGATTGGAAGACAGACACACTCTTTCCCTTACATACGTATGGTCCAATGGTTCTGGTACGTCTTCCAGACATCCTTTGGCGATCTCAAATGACTGACGCACAGAATATTGTCAGCAAAGCCAATGCTGAATTGGTTCAAGATAGACTACATTACGATTATGGGATAGAAGTACCTATTAAGCCAATCAATGGAGGACTTTACGCTCGGATCAGTGCGCATGTGTATAATAAGATTGAGGATTACGATGCTTTGAGGAACGCTGTTCGTGCTTTAGCAGAGCAGTGTTCTTTGCCAAACTTGTAATAAGCTTTTTTGTAAAAAGGAAAAATAACAAAAAATTGCCATTTTTAGGGACTGTGCAATAGCACTAGCACTAGCACTAGCACTAGCACTAGCAACCTCACTTGCAGCATTTAAGAATGCAGTTGCAGATATTTATTAACTTGTTGGACAATTACTATTTATTATTATTTATTCTATTTATTAATATGTTAATTATACAGCTTCTCATTAATCCCATATAGGTAACTGTCCAATTTTTTTCTTAATTGGACAGGTCTTGTTGATAAGGGATTAATTAGGCAGCTATATAATTAATAGGTAATGGGATTTCATGCTCCCCATTCAATCAAGAAATAATTAGACTTGAAAAATTCCTCTGACTGCCAAATTGGACTCAGCCTATGGCCGCATCCAATTTTGGAAGTCCTCGGAATTTTCCTCATCCAATGATTTCTTAATTGGACAGCATGGAGTCCTATTATATATACTAATTATTAACTATTTAGCGTGGTGTAAAATGCTCAATATAGAGCGAATGACCTAACTGGTAAATGTAAATGTAAATGTTATTATCAGGAGGGGTGGGGTGAATAATAAGCTTGTGTAGCAACAATACACCCCTTTCCAAGACAAAAGTTTAGTCCTCCACCCCCCTACATATCTGTTAGAAATAAATTCCCCTGGATTTTGTGTAGGATATTCATGTGTTTCTGTAAAGTTCCAAATTTCAAAGTGTTTGTATTGTTGAAATTGTGCATTCTTTACTTTACCGTTGGTATTTGTGAATATTTAGACACTAAAACGAGCGGTAATCCTGAGTAAACGAGTCTGTGATCAAGGAACACAGCGGTATTTGACTAATACGAAACCAGTTCTAGTACTAGGATCTGTATTTTTATTTCAAATCTATTACATCATGAGGTTAATCCATTTTTGATGCATTTGGCGAAGTCGGTGTAACACTTGGCCTTGCCCTTGTAGTCATTTGCAGCAGCCAGACATGTATTCAACCCCACGTTACACTTGGACTAGAAAGAAGAAAAATAGGATTGTTTTTAATAGCAATATATAGCAAGCTCGTTTTCCTTTTTGTTTCATTTTGATCTCTGTCACTACCCTTACCGGCAATCATGTAGTTATCCAGTTATCAATATTATCTTTGTTTAGTAAAATACCATAAAATACCGATTATAACGAGCCGACTAGTCTGCTAAAGAAAAGTCCATATAATATCCCGAGGGGGAGGGGAGTTGAAGATTTCTCAAAAACCTTTTTTAAAGGTCCTAAATGACAACTTGATTTTCAAAGCCCCACCCTCCCCTCCCCCTCCACCTAACAACTCATGAAATTTCAAATTCAAATTGGAGCCCCCTTTGCATGCATGACATTTTTAGAGCCCCCTCTTTCATGCCTAAAAAAAATACGCAAATATCCTTCAATTTATATGAGCCTCTCTTGCTTATAGTCTCTTAACTTGCTACCCAAGGTATACCCTTACGAATGAGTATAAGCCCTGGCTATAACCGGTATTTTTGCGATATATCTGCAGTGCCATCTTACCACGATTGGGGGGATTGTAGGAAGCAGTTGTGCCATGCAGCTCTTGTAGTCCTTCATGCAAACCAACTTGTCTTTGACTCCGTCTTTAACGCATTTGGCCAGATCGATTTTGCATTGCTGAAGAGAGTATAAATGTATTTTGATAATGGCATTGATCAATCAGTCACTCAAAAAATAGAGTTAGACAGTAACGTACTCGTGCAAACAAAATGAATGAAACAAAGACATCGACCGATCGATAAGGGAATTGAACCCTTGACCCTCAGATTAAAGGTCTGATGTTGCACCAACTGAGCTATCGGGGCTATTTTTATTATAGCACCGCAAAGAAAACTATAAATCGTGATTAAAAAGAACAAAAAAAAAGAAAAAGAATTTATAAAAAAAAGGAGGAAAATCGGAGAACCTGGAGAAAAACTGAGAGCCCAGAGGTGACAAGTGCCACAATTCTGCGTTTTCACATGACGTCATAGCCGCCATCTTAATTGGTTGAATTTAACAAACAAATTGTCGATGAATTATTTTGTTATATCAACCAATATGGCCGCCGTGTCTTTTGTTAGTTCATTCTCTTGGGAATGATTGAAGACCAGCATTAGATTTGAAGCCATACTTACGAAGTAATGATAAAAGGGTAAATTTTATGCCGTAAAAAGATGATAAACTTACTGATGTTTCGGGCGCTAGTCCTTGGTCGGAGGACTAGCGTCCGAAACGTCAGTAAGTTTTTTTCATGACGAGTCTTTTTACGGTGTATAATTTACCCTTTTATCATTACTGTTTCATTAGAAACACTGACGCAGCTCGTTTTTATCTAGACGTTATCTCTACTTACGAAGTATGGATGTTCAGTTGGTACCATGCATTTGGCGAAGTTGGCATAGCATTTCATTTTGTCGTACAAACCGCCTGCATTGGCTTTGCAGACCGTTAGCTCGTTTTTGCACTTGACCTGAAGAAAGGATTCAACAATTTATTATTTGCTCCACGGTCCAATAAACCCTGGCCTTGCTATATAGTCCTTTTCTCATTCAGTAAATAGCGCTGTGTTTTATGACTCAAGACTCGTTTGTACAGGTTCAGTCTCGTTTAAGAGCAAATCATTCACTAAAGTCAACTGTATGGTGAAGAAGCTGCGAGTTGAATACTCTAGTTTCGAGTTCTCTGTTGCTCAGGGTTAGTCTCGATTTTGTGTAGAATAGTCATGTGTTCCAGTGAAGGTCCGTGGAATTTCAAAGTGTTCGTATTGTGAAGTTTTGCATTCTTTACTTTACCGTTATATATTTGTGAATATTTCACAAATTGACAGTTTGAGTGATATCAATATATGGGTATTCAAAATATATTTGGAGACAGCAAAAGTTTTGGTCACAGAAAATATTCAAAAAAATATAAATGTGAAGTGAAAACTATTAAGATTTGAGCGCAATGTTTTCCCATTTCAGTCAGCCACGTGTCATTCCCTAGATTATCATTTCTTTGTTTACTAGCGTTTGTACATGAGAAGACACTCACAAAAATATGGATAAAACTCAAAGAATCTTATTCTCAAGAGAATGATACGAGGTCTGAAATGGGAAAGCATTAAACCCCAATGGATTGTTCTACGCGTTTGAGCAATATATATTTTGCTTTTCCAAAAAGCGTATGAAGATATTTTCTTTGGAAAGCGTTCAAAGTGAAGCCGCGTATAGCGCGGGAGAGTACCGGAGTTGGGGAAGCGAGCACACGCGTTTTGGCGCGAAAAATATTCCACCAAATTAGGTAGCCTGACAAAATAGGAAAAAAAGATAATGTATGATTTTTAGTAAAACATCTTTGGGAGGTTGTTACGCCCTTGGTTCTGATATCCCAAATTTTTCAACTTACCACAAGTGGTGGTACAGTGGGAAGAAGAACAGACATGCAGGTCTTGTAGTCAGCCAAGCATTGGGTGTTGCTCTTCTTGTTAAGCCTTAGGCAGTCGTACAAGTCGATCTTACATTGCTACGAGAAAAGATAATCAAACTTATTAAACGGTTATTTATAGAATAAGATGTGGAAGATATAATTCCAAAGTTGCGGGATTGATAATTGTCGATAATAGTGTCAGTTTATAGAAACTGGAAGGGAAAAAGGAATGATTTCAAAGAAGGACGAAAGCAAGGAAGGAAGGAAGCAAGCAAGCAAGCAAGCAAGGAAGCAAGGAAGCAAGGAAGCAAGGAAGCAAGGAAGCAAGGAAGCAAGGAAGCAAGGAAGCAAGGAAGCAAGGAAGCAAGCGAGGAAGCAAGCGAGGAAGCAAGCGAGGAAGGAAGCAAGGAAGCAAGGAAGGAAGCGAGGAAGCAAGGGAGGAAGGAAGGAAGCAAGGAATAAATGAAACTAAAAAAATAAAGAAAAATGTTATAATAAAAAGGAAGAAAATTTGCTTACTACATAAGGGTGTCTATCAGAGTCGTCAAACTCCTCACTCGCGTAGGTCTGAGCCAAGAAGGCAACAAGAAGAAGAACTGCAACTGTTTGCTTCATGTTGATCTCTAGTAGAGCTGATGCTACTCAGAAAGGTAGAGAAACGATTTGTTCTTTGGGCTTTTTATACATTTTACATGGTATTAGCTATTTTATCAGCTACACTGGATACACAAAAATAACGATGAAAATTGTTGCAAGATCACATCTGTATTTGCTTGAGTAAAAGCTGTTTTTCGGGTTTTCTTTCATATTTAACTGTTTATCTTGCATGTTCAACTATATCATTCAATCCCAATATCAGAGGTGTCAGAGTTCAACTGCGCATGGGTCAACGAACACGTTGGATAAAAGAGAGTTAAACACAGTGATTTTGATATTGTTCGATTGAAGGAAAATAAGAACAGTCAATTATTGAAGGCTTCTTGAAAAAAAAAAGTATTTTCTCCGTTGATTACATATTTATTTTAAAAACATGGTTGTGCGTTGACATCATTTATATTCTTAGAAATTCGTTTCGTCAACGCATTATTTAAAATTTAATATTTGTTCAAAGCTTTCTGGTCTCCGACTCATCGTCAGGGAAAGGATGTTCCACTATGACACTCGAAATTTTGGAACGAAAATGCAGTTTTAACTGAATATTGCGTACGTAAGGAATTTTTAAGAAATTCATTTATTCTTCTCTTCTCTTCTCACCTCTCCTATTCTCTTCTCTTCTCTTCTCACATCTTCTCTTCTCTTCTCTTCTCTTTCTTCTCTTCTCTTCTCTTTCTCTTCTCTTTTCTTCTCTTCTCTTCTCACCTCTCACTCTTCTCTTCTCTTCTATATCTGTTCTTTTCTGTTGTGTTGTGTTCTTTTCTGTTCTGTAAGATGGGCACTTGCTCATGTCCCATGCAATTCATCAACATATGCTACAATTAAATACGATCAAAATGCGCTCTCCATTATTCCCATTTATTTATGTTCTTGAGGGTTCTGTTTTGCTCTGAGTGTACTTGTCTATTGTGTTCTTGTCCTTGCCCTTTCCTCTCCTTTCCTCTCCTCTCCTCTTTTTAGTCTTCTCTTCTCTGTTGTCCTCTCTATTGACCAGCGAGTTGACCTCCAGAACGAACTCAAGGTCAATCAATCATAATTGAGGATTCCACATATTTTGATTAGCATTTCTTATTATTCTGCCAAGAGAACTCATGAAATACGAATTCTTTATACTTTAAATTGATCGTAAATAGTAGTCACCCAAGGCGGAATCCCATTTCAATCGACTTGACAAAAATATCCTATACATCCTATACATTGTACTGAGTTCCTGCTTGGAAAATGCTAACCAAAAATGTATGGCCCAAAACTTCGTTTCGGGAACGCAGTCAACTAGGCTCGAAGTTTAACTGATTTAACTTTATTCACAGACTAGGCCAAGAAAAGTCAAGTTGTTTGAGCGTAAGTCGATAACCGTGTACGTCAGAGTCTTGATGGAGCCAGGGTAATAACTTCCTTTCCTATCTTCCTGTTTATTGTTATAATGTAATAAAGGTACTTCTGATATAAGACGAATGAAGTTAAATTTTAATGCATTCTTTATTCTTTCATTCTTGTTCCGTTACGTCAAGAGATGTTATTGTTTAGGCTAGGATTTACGAGTTTCAGATTTGACAATGTTTTCAAATTTTTTTTTTTTTTTTTCTTTCGATGTTTTTTTTAAATGTTTTTTTTAAAAAATGGTAATTTTTTCAGCTGGTAATTTATTTGCAAAAGAAACGAAAAGAAAGAAAAGAAAGAAAGAAAAGAAAGAAAAGAAAGAAAGAAAAGAAAATTAAACGAACCTAAGGCGACCAACACAACTCACAGTTAAAAATCCTGCATCATTGTTGGCTATTGTCTATCTGAGTAAACGAGTCTGTAATCAAGAAATACAGCGGTATTTTACAGGCGCGTATGGAGGTTTCGGTCATAGAGAGGGGGGTTACCGCAATGTACCATTTTCCCGCCAAGACGCGCGCACGCGTTTTCGACTTTAGAATTTCCCGCCATATCTTCACTCAGTAAAACTTTTTGGGAAGGCGAACGGCTTATCCCCCTCCACTCCCCCTCGCTAAGCTTCTACTGATATTGTATACATTCAAAAGAAACGTAGTATAAGGAAAAAAAAGCATTCAAAAATCTAGCTCCAGTTTTATGAAATCCTAGCTCAGGCATATTCGGAAATAGAAGCAATGGAAATGTCACATCATAACCAGTATTTAGCTAGAGGTTCTTTTTCAATATATGTTTCTTACATTTTTCCAGGCTTTTTTTTCATTTCCCTAATCATAGATATTAATTATAAGTTCATATCGATATCGATGAAACACGAGCATTTTCAAGTGCTGCACTTTCCGCAATTTTATCTCGTTTTCCAATTATAACATTTTCCGCTTATAAACTAACTATAAACCAGATCATAATCTCTTAAAAGTCTTCACTTTTAATTTAATTTTAGAAATTGTCCATAGAGCTAAGAGAGAAAAAGGTTAATTTGTAATTTATCCGTGGGCAAAGTTTTACTGAATAAATAATGATAGCTATCTTAATTTCCGTAGTAAAGAGTGAAAAATTAGGCGGCTTCTCGTAATACACTTAGCAGTGAGTAAAAAGCTTTTAAGGGAAAGTTGTATTTAACATTTGCTTTGGTAAAAAGTTGCGCAATTGAAGTTGTTTGGAAGTCGCGACGAGGAGATGGAATTAAGCGGTAGACGGACCGACGGACGAACGGACGGACGAACGGACAGACGGACCAAATAAACAAGCACGAAACAAACAAAGAAACAGAGATAAAGAAAGGAAGACGAAAAGAAAGAGAAAACAGAAAGACAGAAAGAAGAATGTAAGTAAGTAAGTGAGAAAACGAAGAAAAAAGAAAACATCCTTCATGGTCTCTTCTCTTCATCCCTTCTCTCTCAGTATAAACCGCGCCATCATCTGATACCTAATTTTGATCACCAAACTAAGTGGTCTCATTAAAGTTTTAAAAAAACGAGCTCTCATTCTATAATAGGATTTGTTTAAGTGCATGTCTCTTCAAGCGGCGACACCGCCAATAAAACCTGGTTAAAATACTAGGTGGTTCTATGCTTGCTGAATAAAAGCTCTCCTTGGTAATGTAAAATTGGAGTACGTACTTACAATATAAAGCAAGAATCGATGGATGGACAAACGCAAAGCATACCATTTTTTATCGGCTCTTGTTACGAACACTGAGGGAAAAAAATGGTTAAGTTTTTTAAGTTTTTTTGCATGATGACGTCGCACATGAGAGCATCAGTCCAGTGGGAGTGCGTTAAGGATAGGAGGGGTGGGGTCTCCTCTGTATAGAAGAGTAGGGATGCTCCTAAGAAATGTTGACCCTTGAGGATGTCCGAGTCTTGCACTAGTTATTATCTAACACCTAAAAGGAACCAGTTATCTATTGAACCGAAAATGAATAACCTGAATTATAACTGCCCTTCTGACTTTCAACATATAATCCTAGAGAACTATTCACACACAAAAAAAAAACCCCACTTACTCTCTGGTAGTCCTTTTAGATTTGTAACACTCTAATGGGTACCAAATTGCAAATCTGGAACCCTGAAAGTACAAAGCTAAGAGCATCCCCGCCCATTTTCAATCAGAGTACTCTCTTTTTTCCCTAGTGTGTCTGTCACATGATATGCTTACGTCGAATATGAACCAAATATTTATGCTATGAACATTAGCGTTGAGAATAACGAATAAATATCATTGCTAACTTTCAATTTTTTTGGATTACTTTAGTTTTATATAGTTATATTCTTACTTTTACGCGCGGAAAAGTTATGCAGCTCCAGTCATCGCGAAAAAATATAAAACAAAAAATAAAATAAAACGAAAAGAAATAAAATACCCCGGAAATGGAACAGCATCAAGACGATACATTGATAAAGGAACTGATTATCAAATAATTTGACATGGATAGTACTTTTAAATTCATCTCTTTTATCACGCGCGTTATCAAACATATAATGTTTACAATATTTTCATGCCTCCGGCAACACAAAAATATTTCCTCATAAATACAACCTTTTTTTTCTTGAGAAAAAATTGCTTTTACCGTCCTTTTAATTGACATTTCTTAATGTGAGAGGCAAAATCTTCCTCATTAAGCCACGCATCCTCCAGAGATTTTTGTTTAAGCGTGAGATAAAACACGATGTCTATAATCTAATTCAGTTCACAATAACAAATTGAAGATTATTATTGACAGCTACATTTTTAATATTTTGATAACATTTTAGATTTTAACGTAGAAATCAAGCAAAACACCCTGAAGGCTTTTGAAAGTGGACTATAATTCAACCCCTATCGCCTCATTTCTTACTTCCTTGATTTTTCATATCATAAAATTCCTGGTACTTATCAAAAGAACAGGTGTTTGATTGAACAAAGTCGCCGAAAATGGTCATAAAATATTATATTGAAAATTGAAAGGTGTACTAGCTTTTTATTGTTTTTATGCAGTTTTTCTTGAATTTTCCACTACACATCGATCTCGAGTTTCCTGTTACACTTCAAAGCCAAAATACTCTTTCTATGAAGCTCTCTATATCCGCTAGTCGACAACAGACTAATTTATGAACAACTGAATTTATACAGCGTTTTGAGAATTCCAGTTCAAGCAACCTCAATTGTAACGAAGGAACTTGTTCAACCTGGGTGTAAGTGATAGGAAAAAAAGCTGGCCGAATGAGAAGTTAGCGTTTTGAAGATGGACTCAAACATATCGACGAAGAATGGTTCTTCAATAACAACGATTTCGTATTCCAAGGAGTTAATTTTTTACGAGGTTGTTGCATTTTTGATTTTTGCTGGAAATCTACTAGTGTGTGTTCTTTTTGCAAGAAAAAAAGTTCTCCTACGAAAAACGTACAACATTTACTTCCTGATTCTTTCAATCACAGATCTTTTAATATCATTCGCTTTAGCGATGACTCCTTTGTTTATATTAAGTGATATTTTGCCGTTTTCTCTGCACGTTCGCTCTGCTGGAAGTATATGTCGCGTCCTGTGGTCTAGATGGCTGTTATATACCTTGGGGATATTCTCCATCTACATATGCCTTCTTTTAACCATTGAGCGCTGGTTTGCTGTGGTTAAGCCTTTGAGCTATCAGGGAAATTTCAACAAGAAGAAAGTAACTTTTTCTCTTGTATGTGCAGCATCGTTGGCTTTGATGTTTACATCAAGTACTATTATTGAAACAACGTATAGTCAAGACAACATTGGTGCAATTCGGTGCCGTCGTAGGCCTATTTCAGAGCTTTATAATCGCGCTTGGGGGCTTTGTCGCTTCCTTGGCGAATGCTTAATTCCTTCTTTCATCATGTTAGGACTCTTCATTCACGTGATATTGAAAACGCATTGTTCTGTCGCACCAATGTTTGATGTAACAGACCGAAGATTAAGCAATATGGGTCGCACAAGTCAGACACAAAAAGCTGTTATCAAAATGATAGGAACGGCGACATTCTTCATGATTCTATGCTGTCTGCCAAACCAGACCCTCTACCTTCTCTCGAAATTCGGCCACGCAGAGATAGACACACCACTTCATCATTACCTCGAAGTTCTAACGTTCTTTAACTCTTGTATCAACCCGGCTATATACGGGATTACAAGTAAAACGTTCCGTAAGGGATATTGGGAGATATTGCTGCGGTTGTGCCCTCCTAGAATACGTGTTCGCTTGGCTCAGACTAGAGGTGGTCTTGGGGAAAGTTTGGGAAGTGTGGTTTTCCTTGTTCACGCAATCCATCGAAGGAAATCTTACGATTGGAGGTTCGAGGGGATGCGTCCTGCTACAACGACGAATCTAAACCCGAGTGTTTTGTCTGCTACGAACTTGTGAGAGGATTAGATAGCGGCGTCAAGCTCTTTTCCGTTCGCAAACGCCGTAACGGAAAGGGAGCTAAAATATCTATGTTGTTGGATCCTGATACAACCTCTGGGCTGATCTATGTTAGGGCAATGGTAACTCACAGATAGAACCCCGAAACAATCTCTGGTCTGATCTAAGTCAGGGCACGGCTAACTCTCAGATAGAACCCTGAAACAACCTCTGGGCTGATCTAAGTCAGGACACGGCTTACTCACAGATCGAATTGGGATTTAGTGTGTTGGGTTTTGAAAAGGGATGAAAACCGGGAAACTTCCTCTAATCGACGAATCAAGAGAGTAACCGAAGAACATTGTTCAAGTAACTCTACTCACACGTGTGGTGAGTCCAGGGATCGAACCCGAGGCCCCAGAGGTGAAAAGAAAGTGCGCATGCGCTACCACTACCAGTGTGGCGCTAGATATCCAACCCTTATTTCGATTGCACCCCGATCGACTTATGTTATATTTTACGAGGAACGAAAACAGGAATCCTCTTTATATGTGGGTGTCAAATCATTAATTCACAATTACCGTAAATCCTCTATGTAGCCCCCCGGGGGGCTTATTTATTTCGGGCATGTTTGAGGGAGGGCTGGAGAGGGGGGGCTTATTGATTTACTCGAAACGCAGTATGTAATATGATTGTAACTCAGGATTAAACGGAAGCATTACTATTGACCGTCTTACATAATCTGTAGTGATGTACATAGCATTTTTATTATTTGATTCACCTGTGTTAGTTTCTCAAGTATAATTTACGATTATTGTGAATAGCAAAACTAAAACACGGTAACATTAACAAAGCAAGCTAAAAAGAAATGTTCTGAACAACCAAGACTTTAATAAATCACCTTTAATCAGTACACGTGATTCTTTAGTTGTGAAAGGGGGAGGGGGGGGGGGGCTAAAGAGAGAGAGAGGGGGAGGAGGGGGGCTTAACAAATCTCTTCCTTTAAAAAGGGGGGGGCTTATTAGAGAGGGGGGGGGCTTATTTGAGAAGGGGGTGGGGGCTAAATAGAGGATTTACGGTAATATCGCTCATAATCAACACCTATACATTTTACCCGAGTTCGACATCTCGAAAAAGATTATTTTGTCTACATTGTCTAACAATTATTCGCCGAAGGCGAAGTGAATATCGGGGAATATTTACCGAGCCGCGAGTAAGGTGACTAATTGTTTTAGTATTTTCAACACGAGTAAATTAAATAAATAACGGAGAGAGAGAGTTTTTTTTGGTTGTTGTTCAAATTCTATTCATTGTGACCAATGAGTGCGCTTGATTTATTATACCCACTTGTGTAAAAACACTAAATACAGTTTTCCATCAAAGTACGATCTACAGAACCGGGGGCGCTTTCAAATTTTAATGGAATGTTTCGATAACTAACTCTCGTCCATCACGTACACATGAACACTAGCGCAGTTTTCGTCGAGTGGGAAACGATATGGCAAATTCGTATGTTGTTGTTGTTATTATTATTCAGATTATTATTATAATTATACATGCAGTTTCTCATTAATCCCATATAGGTGGCTGTCCAATTATTTTCTTAATTGGACAGGTCTTGTTGATATGGGATTAATTAGGCAGCTATATAATTAATAGGTAATGGAATTTCATGCTCCCCAATCAAGAAATAATTAGACTCGAAAAATTCGCAAAATAACTGAAAAATAAGCAGTTTGTTTTGCAGCTTTTTTAGTCTTTTTTTTTTTTTTGAATTAGTACGATGTCTTTTTATCGAAGTCCTCGACGCGCGATGACATCAGAAAAATACGTCTGCGCATTGCCGGCTTTCATATCGCGAGAAACTGGATACGATTCCTTGGACATTGTAATAATCGACACAAGACCCACATAGTAAGAAAGAGCACATCAATCCATACAAAAGCCCGACGTTTGGTGGTAATTGGGTCAATACTGATCAAGTTAAGCTAGCAATTAAGAAAATCCAAAATTTACTAAGAAATGCCGGTATGATCGTGTTAGAAATCAAGCGTGGCTTTAAGTAAACGGTTACCGATGGGCTTATGGAATAACTGAAGCAACATATGGTTTGATTGTTTCTGTATATTTATAAAAGGAAAAAAAATAGAATTTCCTTGGAATAATGGAATTATGGAATAGACACTCCCAAAGGTGCCATTTTTCTAACATTCAAAACTCATTTACAAAGATAAACAAAATAATTTTTGTTCCAGGCAGACTTATAGAGCCGTTTCGAATTCCAAATTAGCGCTGTGTTTCTTGATTACAGACTCATTTGCTCAGGTTAGCCTCGAGTTTGTGCAGAATATTCACGTGTTCCAGTCAAGGTCCGTCGAGTTTCAAAGTGTTTGTATTGTTGAAGTTATGCATTCTTTACTTTACCGTTGGTGTTTCTGAATATTTAAACACTGATACGAGGCTAACCCTGTGCAAATGAGTCTGTAATCAAGGAACACAGCGGTAATTTGGAATTCGAAACTGGTCTACTTGTAAAACCAGGTCTGCACAGGCAGCCCAAACAATGATATTTTTATCACAGTCAAAGAGACCAAAGTCAAAGATCCACAAGAAGTACCTGAAGTTATCGACAAATTGTTTTACAAAGACCACGAGTACCAATTTACCTGTCTAAACTCATATTAAATAAATAGCAATAGATCTTGAAGTATCAGAATCCCTTGCTAAATACAGGAAGAATGAGCTTCACGCACAACAGGTATCCCGATTCATGAAACGTGTTTCAGTCCACGATAAAACAGAACATTACTTTCAAATAACTTTTTGCGTCCAAAGCCACAGGTAGCCCAAGTAATATTGTATCAGAAGCTAATTTTATACCAACGTTTCTGGAACACCAGAATTTAGCTCCTTCTCCTCCTCCTTTTCTTCTTCATCTTTGTTCTTTACAGTTTGAGATTTTTGCGGCTCACTATCTTGTACTGAACGCTGACCAGTAATGTCAGCCGTAGCCTCATCCTGTCCCCTAGCAACAGGGTCAGACGTGACTAATGACTTTGTTGGTGAGACAGAAAATTCTTGTGGGGTAAGCAGTGGCGTAGATTTCCCTACTGGAGCGAAACCTACCCTGCTTGACAAAAGTTTCTCTAAAAGATTTTCAGACTGAGGCTTAGTTGTTTGGGCATCGGGATTAATTAGTTCGCGAGTTAATTCACGAGTTTCCCCAAAGTCTAGTTCTTTTTCAACCTTAGTCGCCCAATCAACTGGAGTGCCATTGTCACTCGTTTCCTCATTCACCTCATCGTCTTCAATCTCGACGTCACTTGATTCTTCTGACGGCGCGCCCTCTGAGCTAAGATCACCGGATAAGACGTCATAGTCTTCCCTTGAGGCTAAGAGAAGCCCCTTCTTAGCTAACGTCTCTCGGATGGAGATGTCGAGAGGTTCACCATCTTCACTAGGAACGTGATCGTAAAGAATTACAGAAATAGGCGAACTGTATGCCTACGACAAAACAAAGCAAGTCAGAAAGTGAACGCCCTTAAGAAAACCTTAATCTGAGTTCCGTTGAAGACGCTTGACTTTTCAAAGAGCAAAAGCTACATAAGCGCGGAATGGGCGTAATGTTCTCCATTTCAAACCACGTGCACTCCCCAGAGCATCTTCAATAGACCTCCACCTTGGGCATGTTTGGCCCATTTCGTACCACGTGTCATTCCCTTGAGTATCATTTTTTTTAGCACGAGAAGACACATGAATAGACCCCTTGTATGTGACGTCAAAGCAGTTCGATCTGGGGGACAAAACAAAAAATTTCAATCTCCTGAGAATCGGAGCCTATTGTTTTGTCCCCCAGATTGAGCTGCGTTCCAAAGTGCTGCAAGGGGTCTACATGCTTACAACTCAAACAAAGAATCTTATTCTCAAGAGAATAGACCAGTTTCGAATTCCAAATTACCGCCGTGTTCCTTGATACCAGACTCATTTAATTATACAGGGTTAGCCTTGTATCAGTGTCTAAATATTCACTAATATCAACGGTAAAGTAAAGAATGCACAACTTCAACGATACAAACACTTTGAAACTCGACGGACCTTGACTGGAACACGTGAATATCCTGCACAAACTCGAGGCTAACCCTGTGCAAATGAGTCTGCAATCAAGAAACACAGCGGTAATTTTGAAGTCGAAACGGGTCTATTACACGTGGTCTGAAATGGGAAAACATTACGCCTAGGTGGATTCGGTCCAACGCGAACAACTATATCAAAATATGCCACTGTCTAATTTTTTTATGTAACTTTGACCACATCCACCTACCACTATTTTAGCCGTCAATCGTTTCCCAGCAACCAGTTCGATCATTTGTTCCTTAGCTTCAGGATGCCACCCCGAGCCTTCTTTCGAGGAATCAGCGGTTTTCTTAGGAAGTGTGACGTCACCCAGACAACAGTGTGTTGCTTGGATGGGAAGGTCCAGTAACTCCGACGGAAAACCACGCATTCTGAGAAGTTCAAAAAGCACCAGCTAACGATTGCCTTCCATTATCTCTAGATACCATATTCTTACAGATACAGTATTTTTGTGTTGAGTATTAGTAATTAAACACAAAAATAAAGCTTAAGGTGGCTGACTACTTTTCAACATTCGATTTAGCCCACGATGTGCGCGCGCTCAAAAACCGCTGAATAATCTTCAAGATTTTATTGAAGAACCATACACGTTTCGATCTTCAAGAGGGCAAAACCCTCAAATTTTGCACGTGACTCGTAATTCAAAAGCTTAGAAAAATTTATTAAATCCTACTACTTCTTACCTGTCTCCTGTAAGTACCTCCGAGTTGCCATAGTCAAAGTAGCGCACCAAGGCCCTCAGGGGTTTGTCTGATTGTACAGCTAGTACTTGACCTCTGTACCACATGTCGTCTTCTGTATATCTTCCACAGCAAAGCAGTCCTACGAGAATGTAAGCAATAAATAAGTTTTTGTGTGGATGTGAAAAACTCGATATATATATGGATATTGAACCGATCGATGGTTGACTACTTCAATGATTGATGATTGACGTAATGCCGTTCAAGATGGATGGATGGATGGATGGATGGATGGGTGGGTGGATGGATGGATGAATGGATGAACGGATGGAGGGAGGGATGGAGGGAGGGATGGATGGAGGGAGGGATGGATGGAGGGAGGGAGGGAGGGAGGGAGGCATGGATGGAGGGAGGGATGAATGGATGGATGGATGGATGAATGAATGGATTATCCAACAGAAAGACAAAAAACACGAACACCAGTCCAACTTACCTTTCTTAGCATGAGCCAGAGGTTCATACTTCTTAAAATACTCCGGCTGATTAATACTAATCGCCATCTCCTCGAGTTTCTCCAGCTCTTCCTCTACATCCAGAAGGGTAGGATCGGTGTCATACACGTCTTCCAAGTCAAAATCAGGAGACCGCTGAATGAAAAAAGAACCCGGATGCTCAACGTGCGTGACGGTCACGTCAAATGGCATGCCTACTTCCGGTAGCTGTGTTTGGGGTAAAATATTATCTGCTTCTCTTGCACTGATCAGCATTGCTTGTAATCTGAAAAGCAACATACAGAAAAGATAATTATAGAAGATTATATATGTAGGTGGGAGGTTTGATTTGTAGCTTAAGTATATTAACATAGAAGAGACAATTTGTGGAAATGTTAATAAAGCCTTGATGATGATGGTGATGATGTTGATGATGATTTTGATGGTGATGATTTGGATGGTGATATTTATGATGGTGATGATAATGTTGATGGTAATGATGATGTTGATGATGATGTTGATGGTGGTGATGATGATGGTGGTGATGATGATGTTGATAATGATGTTGATGTTGATGATGGTGATGATAATGATGTTGATGATAATGATGATGTTGATGATGTTGATGGTGGTGATGATGATGGTGGTGATGATGATGATGATGTACTTCTGGAAACGCAGTCACGCAATCGATAAACGATAATGTCACACAACTCGAGAACAGAGAACTCGAAACTGGAGTATTAGAGAAAAAACGTCAGACGGAAAACAAAAATTATTTTTCATTGTATCTTACTTGTTTTCTACTCTAGAAACAGGCGGGTTCTTCTTTCCTCTAGATTTAGAACGAGTTGCTTTCGACATTCCAGCAGGGAAGGACTGGACATCAGGGGCGGGTCCAACCACACCGGATGTCGAGGTAACCAGGCCTTTTGCTATTAAGGCATCAGCAACATTCATACCGTCTGGGAAACATAGTCTCACTTCCATAGGCATTCCAGGTATCTTGGCGCCCTAGAAAAACCATTATCAATTTGAATTCAATATGATAGCTCTATCAGCTATTAAAATCATTACCGCCATTTGGATTGCTACGCGGCCACCCCAGACAAAAATCGCGACGTGCACTTTGCAATGGACTGCCGTCAATCAAACACGTTGACGTCATTTACACGCGTTTGGATCGGCCCAGTAGGCCCGGTGAGTGTGGCTCATAATACTTGTAATCAATCGACAAGTTTTGGTGCCTTTTGAATCACACACACGTGTAAGTGATGTCAACGAGTTTGATTGACGGCAGTCTATTGCATAGTGCACGTCGCGATTTTTGTCTGGGGAGGCCGCGTAGCAATGCAAATGGCGGTAACATCGTCAATGACGTCAAGCCGGGTGTAGTAGTTGTAGTGCACAAACCTATCAACACTTGGCCCCGCTGTACCAAGGGAGGATAGCGCTAACCGATGTATAAAACGTAATCCAGTGGATAAATTTTTTTGGATAACAGCATCGACTTATCCACTGAATAAGGATTTATCTGCCAGACAGCGTTATCCACCCTGTCCTCGTATCCTCTTTTTTGCTAGAAAAGACGTACCTCAATTATCGCTGAACAGTCTTTTCCAACAATCATTTCAGAGAGAAATGAAATGGCCTCACCAGACCAACGACCCTGGGAATTCGCCTGTAAAGAAATACATTAAACCGATGAGTTGATCTTGTCTTTTCCTTGAAACGGGCGTAATGCTTTTCCTTTCAGTTCTAATAGATCTCCTCGGCTTGGGCTTATGCTTTCCCATTTCAGACCACGTGTCCATATCTCGAGAATAGGTTTCTTTGTTTGATCTGTATCCACATTCATGTGTCTTCTCATGTGCAACCGGGCGCAAACCTTAAACAAAGAAATGATACTCAAGGGAATGACGTAGTCTGAAATGGGAAAACATTACGTCAGAACCGAAGAGGTCTATCGTCATGAACAATGGTGATAAGCACTGCTAATGCGATACAGGTTCAATTGATTAGTTTGACGATACGGCGGCCATCTTGGATCATCGCAATGCATCATGGGGCGTCCAGGAGGCAAATAAAGCTTTGTCACAGTAATGACGTCGATTGATAATAACAGCTCACCACAAGAGGATACAACAAAAGATGAAATGAGAAAATATTGTCGGATGTGCGTAGCATGATTTGTTGGTTCTCTCCTGTGCTTTGAGGGTTTTTCTCCCTCCGCAAAAACCAATTCCCAAATCATAATCAAATCTAGAAGGGCCTGACAGAGCAGAAAAACGGTTTTTGGTCTTTCGCCATAAGGACACCTTTACGTATTTAAGCTCAATATTTCGTAAACACGTTCTTTTGGAGCCAAATATCAAATGCGACCAAAATTTAATGAATGCGTATTTGAGATAAAAAGCCGTGTACTTTGGGAGAGGTTATATTTTGATCGGCAGAAAAACTGTCATTTTCGTGAATACTAAGTCAGGATTTACTCTAATTCGACAAAATTTCGTCACAAGTTTTGAGCAGCAGTGACACAAATGAAACGCTTAAAAAATTGGAGTATTAAAGTCAGTTAAATAAAAAAATCATGAAGGTAGCGGGCTTGTCGTTTTTCTGCCCTGTCGAAGGGCCTGGATAAAAATAATCCTGTGTAATTCTAGTAACCCTGTTTTATATTACGTCCAAACTCAAGAGGTCCATTGTTTTCTCCTTGACCCTAGGGCGTATCCAAGCTTTATCCAAGTATCATCATTACTAATAAATTAATAATATCTCACCGGTCGAACTCCGTAGAGAACAAGCTGTAGACACTGCTTTGGTACATCTATATCCAACACCTCCAGTCGAAGCTCAGACAACGGCACGATTTCTGAGTTTCCAAAATCAATGTAGTTCACCTATAAAATATATAAATAAATAAATAAGAAGGAAATTTTAAATACTGTGTTAAAAAGCTTGTGCAATAAACTTCTTTAGGTTGGACGAAATTTTTTCCCCATTTCAGACCAACCACGTGTCATTCCCTAGAGTATCGTTTCTTTGTTTAAAGGTTGTGTATTGAGAAGACACATGAATATTCAAGAGAATGACACGTGGTCAAAAAAACATTGGTCTGGAAACATAAAAGTGTTTCCACATGTATGAGAGGCTAGTCAGTCCAGAGCAATAGTTATTCAACTTAATCGCCATATTTCGATTCAATGTATACATGGTCTATAGAGTTTAAGAATATCACCATGGTAACGACTCTTACCTCTACTTTATTTGGTACAATCACCTTGGTAACCAAAGCCCTGTACCACATGCCATCATCACTAAACCGGGCACAGCAGGGCTGTCCGATAAAAAGATCCTTGATACTGGTCGGAGTGTCCGAGGGGTCTTGGTCGTGGCTGTTGTATCGGATGTTAAGTTTTTCCATCATGTTTATTAGTGTTCGATCATCTGGGGAACAAAGTAACAGCATTAATAGCCAATATGCACGAGCACGAGCACGAGCACGAGCACGAGCACGAGCACGAGCACGAGCACGAGCACGAGCACGAGCACGAGCACGAGCACGAGCACGAGGACTTCTTTAAAACCTGAACTTTGGAGCTGTGGGAATGCATGCAGAATATGTACATTCTTGTCAAGCTTGGATACAAATACCGTACGAGATGTACTCAAGCTAAACAACAATGCACCAAAATCGCCATCTCAGAAACCGTGTCCGTGTCTATACTATGTTCCAGACATTTGATTGGATGAAGAGTAAATTTTCGCGCAACATGATTTGTCTGCTCTATTAGTGTTCCAGATTTGCTGTTGTTTGTCGTACCTTCTTTCAGCTCTTGTACAAAGATCGACCCATCCAATCCAACATATGTTACGCTAGCCTGGAACTGTCTATCAACTGGAGGTATGGCTGGAGGGTACTGTGCTAGTAACCTTTCAGGGGGAGACATGGGTGGTTTATTTGTCGATGGGATTGTTTTTTCTTTGCCTTGATTCTCCATGGTAACTGCCATTTCTTCTTGGGGATGTGTTTCAATCCCTTCGTTTCGATGTTCGTCTGTTTTTTCAATACTTTCTGTGGTTTTGATGTCAAGTTTATCCTCAGCTATTAAAGGCAGGAACGAAGAGACTGATGAATATGGGAAATGGAAAAGGATGGGATGGTAGAAATGATGGAATAGATAAATGGGTGGACGGACAGACGGACGGAACATTTATTTCTTAATCACTTCGTAAGTACAAAAGAGTCACTGATCATCCACCAACAATCTAACCTTGTGTCTCTTCCACGGCAGACTGTTTCTCCTCTTTTTCTCCAGTAACTTTTCCTTCTTCATTTGCAGAATTTTTTTCTTCTTCTGAAGGCTTCTTTGCCTCTTCATCTTCCTCGAAGCTTTTAACGACACTAAGGACGAGCAGTAATTTAGTAAGATAAAAATCACTTAAGCGCAAAGCAAACGGAGTGACACTCTAAAAGTTTTCAACATTCGTGAAAAAATAGAGGTTTTGCACCATCACGTGTCCAAGCCTATAACACAGCTTGAATTGCTTTGAATTTGATTGAAATTCTTTTGTTTTGTCCTCCAAATAAGCCTTTTCATAGTTTAAGAATCGATTCCACTGCGCATGCGATTTTATCCCGAATTTCTCACCTTCTTTTGTTTAATTAAGAACAAAAGAAGGTTTAGACAAAGGAAGGTGAGAAATTCGGGATAAAATCGCATGCGTAGTGGAATCGATTCTTAAACTATGAAAAGGCTTATTGAGCTGCGTTGACGTCACATGCAAGGGGTCTACTGTTCCTGCCATCTAACATGGCTGCCGTCACGTAATGATGAAAAATCTCTATTTTGCCAAATGTCTCTACCTACCCCAACCCTGAAGGTACAGCACGGTGACATTGGACTAGTAAGTCATTCACAGACACGTCCTTTTGCGATGTAGCATCACGAAGAACAATGGAAGCTTTGCCACCGGAAGTCCCTGGAAAGTAGAGCAAAAATAACCAGATTAAATAGACCTCACATGTTTGGGCGTTATATAGTGTTTTCAATGGAAGATGATAGACCTAATCGCCTAATCGGCGCATGAGAAGACACATGAATACGGATACAACTCAAACAAAGAGACCTATTCTCGAGGGATGGACACGTGGTCTGAAATGGGCAAAACATTGCCGCCAAATGGATTAGATCCATTCGTTCGCCTACTCTAGAGAGGTGTGTTGGTGTTGGAGACCTAGTCCATAACGAGGACGTATTTCCTACCTATAATATTGGCATCAAACTGCTTGTTTAGCAATAACCCACATACAAAGTCTTGAACCTAGAACAAAAAATAATAAATATGATAACATGAATGTTATACAGATTGATATCATCATGAGTGCATGACTGACCTGTTCATTCCAATCTTCACTTTCTTCACATGGTTTGACATCAGCCAAACAGGCTGGATAAGCCTGTAAACACGAGAATATTCCACAAATGTTAGATCTGTAATCATACTTGACTACAGATAGACCCAATTACATTCATTTGCAAAATCATAAGATAAAAATAGTTAGAAAATGAGACCGAAATGCTACATGGGAAGTATGTTAGATAGTGACACAACTCGTGGAATATTTACCGTTTTCCATACATTGGTTCACTGGTCAAACACAAAGCGCTCAAGCAGTCGCCAAGGTACTTTGAAGGATTATTCAAATTTGAACCTTGCAACCTCGACTGAATGCTTTGTGTTTGACCAGTGAACCGATGTATGGCAAATGGTGAATATAATACATTGTTGTAGTTATAAAAAGCACGGAGAGTTTTAACACACGTTTCATATCGACTGTGTATCTTCAATGAATACATCAGAGGATGATTGTCATTTCCCAGCATACCTTTCGGTCTCGGCTTCTATGTTCTATGTTTTAAGCCCCACAAAGATTTTGCAATTGAGGCTGCGTTAACACGATACCAAACGAGTTTTTGACCGATCAAAAATTTGACCTGTTCATGTACTGTTTGCATGGAACCGTCTCTTTGATTGTATTTGATTAATTGATTGAAGACATGATTTAATGAGGGTGACACGTGACAGTAATTTTGGTAACTGATTAACTTGTGGCCCTCGAGTTTTTTTAGCACGGGCACTGAAGATGGTCGTCACCAGCGTCTTCGGTGGATCTTTTACGTCCGCCTTATACAGGGCTATATAGTGAAGACAGACGGGGCCTACAGGTCTAAGTCCTTGTCCGAGAAGACCTAACCATTTGTAGATGTAGTACAAAATGCAGCACCTTCTCCTCAGTTATTTTAAGGCCCCGAGTGTTGGTCCGAGGCTTGAACCACGACCTTCCGCACAACAGCCTGACGCTCTTACCGACTTAGCTAACCGGTATACAAAATATGTTCTCTTTACATGGAAAATATCTCCAATTTGCACGGCTATGCATACCAATTTTTGTTCTGATACCTCAGTCTCGTGTGAACGGAACACCTAAACGTGCAACTTTTTGACAGGTGAAAAATTCGTACGATGCCGTGTAAACGCAGCCTGAGTGTATGGATAAATTAGTTTTAGTAACCTGTCTTGGTAGTCCCAACAGTGAGTCTGGTAGCTTTCTAATCTCACTGAAGGGCAGCGTCTCAGCATTACCATAGTCAACATACGTCACGTCTACTGTCTCGTCACTATTCACACCTGATAAAGAAATAAGCATTAGTTCGAAAAGGTTCTTCTTTAACTTATATTATGCGGCCTGTAACGCCCAGGCAACAGGCAATTACCAGCTAGGGACGGACCATTAAATAATTGGTGGGGGTGGGAGGTGGGGGGTTGCAGGAATTTATGTTACACGATATATATATTTTTAAATGAATTTATTGAAATCTTTGAAGAATCCCCATACAATTCCTTAGAACATGACACCACAGAAACCAAGCTTGGGCTACCTGTGCCCATATGCGCATTTTTTGTTTGTTTGTTTGTTTGCTCGATATTTCTTCTCTGGAAGGAGAAGTTGCGGAATATTTTTTTCGTAGGTGAAGTGCTTGCTCGATATTTGTTGGAAACCTCCTTGCATCATTTTATCGGGTTTTATGAGCAGTTGAACCCGGAAATACAACTTAAAAGCTCTATTCTCAACTCACATGTTGGATTTTGTGAAGGGAGGATAATCGGAAGTTTATCATTGCAGATGCTATTCTTACCGACAACTAATGCTCTATACCAGGATTTATCTTCCGTGAATCGAGCGCTACAGACAAGACCTGATATAAATAAAAAAAGTAAATAAGTTTAAAGTGATAAGCGGGAAATATGAGGTATAGAGGTTTTGCACCATCACGTGCCCACCCATGTAATCCAGCTTGGACTGCCTGTGGTTAGATGGCAGAACAATAAAATCACTTTGCTCTTGGAAATTGAATCATTTCTCAAGTAAAACGATTGTATTGTTCCTGCCATCCAACATGGCTGGCGTCACGTGATGGTGCAAAACCTCTATTGACTTATTACAAAAGCAATAACATAGCCCAGCTTTAAGGTTCTGAAGGAGATTACCGATCCATTTTCTCAATCTTAGTCGTAAGGTAGCATTTTTTAACTTTTCTAATCTGTGGTCGAATGAGCGTAGCACTAAATTGCTAGTGGTCAACAGACTTATAATCCTCGTTCCATGATTGAATACGAATTAGAAGTGGATTTTTGACAAAGGAGAAAACCTGGACAAAATCCCTCAAAAAGGAGTATGAAGAAATCGAGAGAAGAGAGAGAGAAAAAAGGAAAAAATGTAAGTAACAAGATAAAAACAATCCTTTTTCAAAATCGAACTTGAAGTAGAAACAATCAGAATAACAAACAGACGCGTACGAACAGACACGTGTCAGAAGAGAGCATTAGGTATGTTACCTTTGTAAGGCCAGAGTATATCCAAATCTTTTCTTTTTGTTCGTTCGTTGTACAGCCTCTCCATTTCTTGCATTGTAAAGAGTAGTTGAGATACCTCGTCCTCATCGAGCTGAACAACAGCAATAAAAAATATCGAATGTAAATGCAACAGCTGGAACAGACACAGCGGCGGATCCAGGAATTTTAGAAGAGGGGTGACTATTACATAGGTTTTACATGGAATCCAAGGAAAAGGGGGGTGACTGTTACTAATGATATACTGAGAAATTTGAGCAAAAGGGAGGGGGGGACTGGTCACCCCTTTTACCACGCCCTGGATCCGCCCCTGTGTCATTATGCCAGCACAGCATGTCTGAAAATCAGCTTGCTGAGCCGTCTACCGTGGATAAATAAAGTTAATTGAATTGATTGATTTAATGATCCAAGGTGTTAAAAAAAGATTTCTATCATTGCAAGCTAACCATTCGTCTCGCTTCGATACAAAGGTACTGCTATCTTTCAAGCATATGATAGCGCAGGGAACTGTGAAGGGGACTATAGAGCGTTTTCACTCACGTGAGAAGGCAGCCATAAACAATAGAAACTTTCTGCATAGTATTTGCATAAAAATAGAGTTCAATTCCCGGAGGATAGAAAATGTATTGTTTTGGTACCCCATAATGGCCGCTGTGACGTCAAGTGAAAACGCTCTATTGATCGATTCTTAGATTGCACGTTACGTCATCGCGGCCATGTTGGTGCCATTTAACAAAAGATTTCTCATTAGCATCCATTGTTAACGGTACCACAATGGCCGCCATGTTTTTGTCTTTTAACTCTCTTGGGAATGCTTACAACCCATCTATAGGTACATTACCTTTTGTAGATAGATCTCATCGGGTCCTGTAACATGGGATATTAATACAGGTACTGTCTGCCCTTCTTCTAGTGCTGATGGATCCTTGAAGGAACGCATAGGAAAGGATTGCTGCATGACTGCAAAGGTAAGTCATCAGTTAGAATTTCATCTTCAGTAACATTGCTCACAGAAAGCTCTTTGACATTTGTTTGCCCAATCAGTGTTCGAATACCACGTATTAGCCATTCCAAGGTTGAGGGGAAATTGAGTCGAGTTGGCATTGCATTGCATTGTGGGATTGTTTTAGGGGACGGAATAGACGCCATCTTGGAAATACGTCTCCTAAAATAGCCTCAAAATGCACTGATGCTTACTCGACTCATGGCTAATGGGAAGAATATCATATGTAAGTACAGTTGCTTGTTGGTTATCTCCTGTGCTTTGAAGGATTTTTCTCCGGCTTCTCCGGTTTTCCTCCTTCCACAAAAACCAAATTCTAAGTTCTAATCGAAAGAGGATCGAATCTACAAAACCATTTTTGACAAGATTCCAAGCAATTTACCTTGCACACTGGGTTCCGAGGCGGGGCTCTTGAACTTCGCTACCTCGAGGAACACGAGGGCGTCCCGTACTGATGCGGGTCGGTCATCGTCATGTGTGGGTTCATCATCATCAGGTGACTTTAGATCAACATGTAATGTTCCGTTAAGACCTCGGCGCAAAGCCTATAGATAGCATGGACAAATGGTCAGACGAACAGGTAGTCATAACATACTGAATAACCGACACCTTACCGATAAATTACCGAAAGCTGACGAAAAGTTAACGAAGCCTAGCCGACTGATAACCGACAATCTGTCAGTGCCTTACACTAGTGGACAAAGTCGGGTCCTTCTTGGTTAGGGTTTTTGTATTGCAGGGTATTGTTTAGCTCTAAACCAAGAGAAAATATACTAAGAGAAGGAATCCCCGTGCCCCATCATGTGCACACTTTGATGCTATTTTTAGAATCATTGATGCTATTTTTAACTCGTTACCATGCCCGCGCGATAATCATTCTTCCCTTTAATGCCTCGTTTTAGGACACGAAAAGCGCCATATTTCGCTACGTCCACGACAAAAACACAGGCTTTGTTTACTGCAAGACTGGAATCCGCCTACCATCAAGAAATCAACCAATCAGGTTCTTCGCTCAAAATATCTCCAAGCTAAAAATAGCATCAAACTGTGCACATGATGGTTACAAGGCTATATAGGTAGGATTCCTTCTCTTAGTTCATATTCTCTTGTCTAAACGCATTGTTCTCGGCTATAGTTTTATTGTCTTCATGGCTCAGGTGCCCTGCAACAACAAGAAAAGGAGCCACGAAGTCAGCTAGGATTTTTGAGCGTGTCAGTACTTACTGTCATCAGTAATGGCTTGTCTCCTGTTAAACTTCCAAAGGCTTTGATAGCTTTTGGTGGCCATTGGTTTTGCTGAAAAAAATCATATTCAAAAGAAATCTTGATTGAGAAAAGATTAAATGTCGCAGGCTTAGTTCAGGGGCGTAACCAATCATCTTGCAGGGGAGGTACACAGGCAATGATTTCAGTGCAGAATGCAGAACCAAAAAGAAAAAGAAAAAGAAGAAAAAAAGAAAAAAAAAAGAAAAAAAAGAAAGAAAGAAAAGTAAAGAAAAAGGGAATAATGGGTGAGTAGTGATTCTTAAAAATGCTACAATATGCAGATGGAAAGTGGTCTTCATTTAATCAAGAACCATTTACACGCAATTTCAAAGCAAAAGGAGATAGATGAGCGGACCTTAAGCTTTTATGGGGGTGCACGTGCACCCTGCGCTCCCCCTGCTTACGCCCCTTTAGTTGCACCAAAATGGACAGCAAACGGCAAGAGAATAAAGTTTAGGAATGTGCCAGAGGGTTGCCAGTTAAACTACCACCGTATTCACCATATTTCCAACATACAAACTCGAATTTTTAACAAATGTAAATTTTCTCGCTTTTTGATTGGTCGAGGGTTGTGCTAAATAGGAGGACATACCACGAAAAACCCATCGGAAAGTTGTCAACTTTGGCCCACTTTCGTTCACACGAACTACCATTACATTCACGATCTACACTCAACTATACTCTCATGGGATGATGAAGTTATGAAAACCGGCAAAAACCTTGTGACGGGAGGAAGGGAGAGAAACAACTTGCACATTTCCATCGCGCACAGTGCTGTTTGAGATCTTACCTGGGAGGGTGGTACTACGTCTACAAGTGAACAACACACAGCCATGTCTGGGACCTGAAGGAACTTCTTGGGCATGGTACGTAGCCTGCAGAAAATGATCATTTATATGCGGTAAAAACTTTACAAGGTTTACAACAGCCCAGAGGTTGTTTCAGGGTTTGACCTGTGAGTTAGCCATGCCCTGATGTAGATCAGCCCAGAGGTTGGTTCGGGGTTCAGTAAAATTGATGTTAGGTTTTGGTTTTACCTTATCATGGGGATCCATTCTAAGTTGCCATAGTCAATATACATGACTTGTATGGTGAGACCATTCTCAACAGTGGGTAACACGTTATGATGGGAAGGAGCGTTCATGGACATCACACGCGCACGGTACCAATGGTTATCAACGGTGAACTGAGCACACACCATGTCACCTGAGAATATAGTAGTTTGAGTGATCGTGAAACTGAGTTAAATGCTTGGAAGGGAGAAGAAATGAAAAGAAGAGAAGAGAGAAGGGAGGAAAGAATAGGGAAGTAAAAGTGGAGGATAGGAAGCGAGAGGCATGCGAAAGAAAAATGGGAAAGAATAGAAACAAGTGAGAAAAGAAAAAAAAAAAAAAGAGGAAGAGTTGAAAAGGAAAGAAAGGGTCAAGGACAAAAAATAAAATCGAAAAAACAAAAACAAAACAAAACAAAACGAAACAAAACGAAACAAAACAAAGAAAAAAATATCAAAACAAAACAAAACAAAACGAAACAAAACAAAACGAGACAAAACGAAACAAAACAAAACAAAACGAAACAAAAGAAAGCAAAGCAAAGCAAAGCAAAACAAAACAAAACAAAACAAAACGAAACAAAACGAAACAAAACGAAACGAAACAAAACAAAAGAAAAGAAGAGTAAGGAACCAGGATTAACAGGGCTTAAAATAACAACTAGTCAGTTACTGGTCATAATCACCAGACATAAAACTAGTTTTAGCTCGGTTACACCTCGTTTCTGGCTCAACGTTACTGCTCAAAATGACCAGCAAGGCAAATATTGGACCTAACAAGTTCCAATTCTGGCTGGACATTGTACGATGACCAACCGTTATTTCAAGCCCTGGGTGGAAACTCACCAATATTAGCCTCTAACACCAAATCACTAGCATCAGAAGCTTCACAATACTTGTTGATAGCATTCATCATGACGTTAAGCTGTTCCATGTCTGCCAGTCTCTGGACCATGAAATATGATGGATCCCTTATGTGCGTCACTTGGGCCAACTCATGTCGATCTGAATAAAAATAAATAATAATAAAACGTTGAATTGCCGAGGTCCAAGTCACGTGCATGGATCAAAGACCTCTTGCTTAACAGGCAGCACACTAACCAACCAAGCCACACTTGCTCCTTAAAACAAGTGTGTGAGGTCACTAAGGATCAAACTATGGACCTCTTGCTTAGCAGGCAGCACACTAACCAACCAAGCCACACTTGCTCCTTAAAACAAGTGTGTGATGTCACTAAGGATCAAACTATGGACCTCTTGCTTAGCAGGCAGCACACTAACCAACCAAGCCACACTTGCTCCTTAAAACAAGTGTGTGAGGTCACTGAGGATCAAACTATGGACCTCTTGTTTAGCAGGCAGCACACTAACCAACCAAGCCACACTTGCTCCTTAAAACAAGTGTTTGAGGTCACTGAGGATCAAACTATGGACCTCTTGTTTAGCAGGCAGCACACTAACCAACCAAGCCACACTTGCTCCTTAAAACAAGTGTGTGAGGTAACTGAGGATCAAACTATGGACCTCTTGCTTAGCCGGCAGCACACTTGCTCCGCAGAAGAATTGAGGTAATTCAAACTATGGCCCTCCTGTTCCATCCACCTCCACAAAACAAGTGTGTAAGGTAACCGATGATCAAACGACATCATACTCACATGGTATATTGAGCAGTTTCCTAGCAGCTAGAGATCGTCTAACATCATTATTATTATCTATATCATCCAGTACACTGCTGTCTTCACTCATTACACTCTCTGTTTCCTCTTCATCTGACTGTTGATTCAGCTCCTCTTCACTAACCTCGGATAGCTTCTTCAGCTCAAGCCTAAACCCAATTCCAAAATTAAATCCAGTTAATTAATTGACCAGCACAATAAAAAACGTTTGGGTTTTTTGTCAATCAAATTTCCAACAACCTGTTAAGTTTTATTTTCCACTGGCTGAGGAACGAAATAAGTGGAAAATGTTTTCTCACACCACTGGATCCTGGGCCGAAGGATATTAGTCACGTGGTCAGTGTTTTCATCAGCTCCTTTTTTGCTGTCCGCCATGGCTGTTAGTTAGCCCCACAGTACCCCCCCAACCCTAGGCCAGCAATCCTGGAAGGACTTTAGAGTAGTTTTTCATGGAAACCACGTTGCGATGATAAGAATGATGTATTACAGTAATGCATATGTTGAGTTATTCAGAAATAAAGAAGTCAGTTGGCGGCGGTCAGCTGAACAATAGCTCCTAGTGGTGTGTGAGAAGATCTTTTTGATTCACCTTTTCGGCGCTAGCTTGGATTGTGTTACGGTCACCAAAAAGTTCGGACATTGTTCTCGGATTCCCATTTAAATATCACTGACTTTAAAGAGAAAATTTAAGGTAGATTTCTTTAGTTAGCTCTCTTAACAGCAGTAAGAAAAGCTTCAATCAAGCTAGAAAAATGATCTTTACTTGTATTTAGAGAACTAACTAAACATTAACCAAGTAAATAGTTCATTTGGAGTAAATTTGTACGGAAATTCGAGGCAATGTCCGAATCTTTTGGTGATTGTAACACAATCTAAAACAATTTATACCCCCTTGACGGCTAGCGCCGAAAAGGTGAATTATTGATGTAAGCCAAAACCCAGAAGTCTTAAACTTGGTACATGGAATTTGTGATGATTGCATAAACTCACCCAATAGATTCTGCCTGTTTTATTTCACCATGCACTCGAATCGAGTCCAGATAATCATCGTTGTATGAAAATCTGTAATGGACAATAGTAGTCAAGTATGAAAACTTGTCAATACAATATTAGGGGGCAATAAATGGAATTTTAGACCCCTTTTTTATTAATTATGTGTACTATTAAGTCGAAAGTAGCTGGCAGTTTAGGCAGAAGTATCCGGTGATAAATCGCCGGTTGCCGCCTTCTATTGAAAGCTCTGAAAAGCTTACTGACGTTTCGGACGCTAGCCCTTCGTCGGAGTAAAAGAGCAAAAGTTATAAGTTATTAATAATAACAATTGATGGGTTGCAAGCATTCCCAAGAGAGTTAAAAGACAAAAGCATGGCGGCCATTGTGGTGCCATTAAAAATGGATACTAATAAGAAACGTTGTGTTAAATGGCAACAACATGGCCGTGATGACGTAACATGCAATGGAAGAATGACAGATACCACATTTCTTAAAAATTAATTTATACCTAGATTCATCTCCATCAGGATTGGTAGTCTTCACAGCAAAACATGGTTTTTCTCTCAGCTTTTCTAGTTCTGTCATGAACTATAAAAAAAAGGCAAACAATATTGGTTTGGTCATAAGACAGAAGAAATCTGGGTCCTTCCCTAACAGCAAGGTTATTATCATAACGGTAAAAGGCTAGCGGCGAGGCTTACCCCTTTGGCTCGGTTTATTAACTTGCTGGGTTCTTTCAAAGTCATTTCTAACTCTGAAAAACAAAGAATAAAGCTATGAAATAGTACTACGATCATTGCCAAAATACTTGGCACGATGGCACATTTTGGCTAACACTGAAAATGGCCTTCCTCTGTCGCCCCCCCCCCCCCCTCCTTTTACGATGTTGCCGTTCCCTGAAAGAAAGTTGGTACCCTCTGATCAGACTCACCAACCCTCTGCCAACTTGCAGGAATCCCAACATTGTACGGGGGGAGGGGGGTTTAGTCCTAGGTAGTGTTTTGCGAAGTACCCTCTAAAATACTAAAATATGTCAAGCATGCCAACTAATTATGGCAATGATTGTAGGTTTTAAAGGGATGATGGTATAAATAGAATACGTAAACAAGGAAGGGCAAGGGACAACCCACACACACCTAGAAACAAAAGAATAACAGATTAAAATAGTACTAGTTATTAATTAAAAGTGATGATAGTTGATTAACTAGAAGATGAAAACTATTATATTCTAGCAGAATTCATGGTCAAAAATGGTGAACAATTTTTTTAGCTTTAATGATATTTCCATGTGAAACATAAAAAATTCCCCATAAAACGACCCCCCCCCCCCCCCACCTAAACAATGTTGTTTCAAGGGATACAGGGCTGCTTTACCTACTGGGACCAACATTGTCCTGGGGGAGAGGGGGTACGGACAATATTTTTTTAAAGAAGGGAAATTCTACTATTTCATGATTGGGTGAAAAATTCTCAACTCTTTTTTGTCCAAGATTGAGGGTGGGACAAGGATATAAGGAAACTAGAAAAAAATCCCAACAGAAGTGTGGGAAATAGGTAGGAAATGAGAAATATGGGGGAGGAGATGGGGTGGGGGGGGGGGGGGAGATGGGGGGGGGGAGGAGAAGGGGGGGAGGAGAAGGAGGGAGGGTAGGGGGGGATGTAGCAGCTTGTGTATTCATAAATAATTAGCTATTTTTCTTACCCATAATAAGGTTTCTCGTTTTCTTGATGTCTTCAGTAACAGACTGCCAAAAAATAATTAAAAGATAAAATCATATTAAATGTCAACATATTAGACAAGGGACAATTTGATGATGTTGCTATTAGCCATTCTAAGGTTGGGGGAAAGACAAGGTGGAGCCTGAATCACAGTGCTTTGAGGGACTTTTTTAGGGGATGATGTACAATCTTGGACAAAAAAAGTTGAGAAAACTTCATTTCATCATTGAATTGCACAATTTTCCTTAAAAAATTGCTTTGGTTCATCGTACCCCCTCCCCCCTAGGACAATGTTGGTCCCATCAGGTAGAGCAGTGCTCTCTCCCATGGAAACAACATTGTTTGGGAAGGGGGGAGAGGGGGTCGTTTTAAGGAGAATTTTTCATGTTTTTCAGATAAAAAATGTCCTTAACATTTTTGTCCAAGATTGTAGACACCATCTTTGGAAATATGACCCTTAAGAAAGTCCCACAATGCACTGCAATGCCACCTCGAAAAAATCTTTTCCTCAACCTTGGAATGAACAATTATAGTTATTATAACACATTATGATTACGTCTTCCGTCCTATTCATTCATTCCTTCACTCATACATGTACATCTGTACCATGTTTTAGACCCTTTGCATTGATTTCCTAGAGGAATAGACCTATCCTGAATTCGCTTGACTGACCACGAAACAATGGTTTGAAGTCGAGATTGAACTTAATTCTTTTATTCATCAAGTTCAACCTCAACTTGAAACCATTGTTTCATGATCAGTCAAGCGAATTTAGGATAGGTCTATTGTCCAGGGGGTCAAAACAATAGGCCGTCTTTTCTTACTCAGTGCAAGGGATCTATTGGCCTTACCAATTCTAATGATTCACCAGCGCTTTGCAAAGACTCTACTTCTTTTACCAGGACATTTTCCCTACACAACACAATAATCATATGTTAAAATACTACATGTTTGTATATTTCACATTTCATTATATTATTTGCTTCACCATCGCAAAGTCCTTGAGGCAGTTGGAATCCAGTAGCTCAATTATTAGTCAGGGGTGTAGTCAGGGGTGTAGTCAGGGGTGTAGTCAATGGTGTAGTCAATGGTGTAAGCAGGGGTGTAGTCAATGGTGTAGTCAATGGTGTAGGCAGGGGTGTACTCAATGGTGTAGTCAGGGGTGTAGTCAATGGTGTTGTCAGGGGTGTAGTCAGGGGTGTAGGCAGGGGCGTAGCCAGGGGTATAGTCAGGGGTGTACTCAGGGGTATGACTAGGGGGGCAAGGGGGCCTGGCCAAGGCAAAATCCTGACTATGCCCCTACTAGTCACCCTTCCTTTTTTGTACAAACAAATGATAATGTATAAACCTGCTTACATTTATTTTACTTTCTAGCATTAAGAATCAAGATGAGAAAATGAATAGAGAGTTATCATGATTGAAGAACTAGTAGTATAGCGCTAGTTGGTGTTACAAGCATCAGCATCATGATATTAATTTCCCAACCATTATCACCATCTCTGGTTGGCATGACAATAGCTTGCATCACAGCAACTAGCACTATAATAATATTATAATAATATATTATATAATAAATATTAATATTATAGTATACCTGACTTGTAGGTTGGCACTCAAAAACTGGAAGTGTTCCCTGATTTCATTGATCAGTTGCATCTTGTCTGATTTACTGTGAGCTAAAGCATCGTTTATTTTCTACAAGAAGATAAGATAATATTAATCAGATGCCTAATAGTCACCGCAGCATGGCTTCAAATAATTACTGGTCATCAGATGATGTCCAGCCAGAATTGGAACTTGTCTAGTCATCTTTTTGCTTGTTTGCCGGTCAGTTTGACCTGTAACATTGAGCCAGAAAATACAAGGTATGAGAGAGCTAAAACAAGCTTGTAATAATGAATGCCAACGGACTGGGTGTTATTTTAAGCCCAGCTGCAGGAAGCGAAGCAAGTATCTATCATATTTCACTGATATCCGATAGATTCACCTACTCATAGTCTCACCTACTGAAGTTCGCCGACTCTCAACATTGTATATTTACTCTCACCCTTCATAGATCTATGTTATCTTAAGCCCTGTCGCAAGGAGTGAAGCAAGTACATGGATCTATTGTATTTTACTGATATGCGATAGATTCACCTACTCGTAGTCTCACCTACTTAAGTTTGCTTACTCTCAATACTGTGAATTTACTCTCACCCTTCATAGATAAGGTTTTACGCGTATTTGATATGTAGGCAAACTTCAGTGGGCAAACTTCAGCAGGCACAACTATGCTTAGGCGAAACTATGTGTATTTGGAACTATCGTAATTTATTTAACTTTATTATATACCTTTCATTACCTATAAGTAATTGTCTGATAAGACAATGTTGCTTTGATCGTGTTAATACTTTTTACCTTCTGTGAGTGTTCTAAATGCATTAATATTGATTTCCCATCGTTTAAGCTTTGCTGCAGCTGCTCTTTGATTTCATTAGTCTGTTAACAAACAAGCAAATAAACAGATTAAAATTATCAATATAATTATTTAAATTTGATATTAAGGCTGTTCATACGTTATGTGATCTATGGGTACTATGCCATGTGTCTGTCTGTCCCCCACCACTACACAATGTGCACAGACAGGCTGGTGGTAATCTTCTGTCCGTCCATTCATTTATTCTCTTACCATGTGATCTATGGGTACTATATCATGTGTCTGTCTGTCCCCCACCACCACACAATGTGCACAGACAGGCTGCTTGTCATCCTTGTCAAAGAACTCAAATGGCCGATTGTCATGCAAAGTACAACCAAAAGAATTTGCATCCGCACTGAAAAAAATTACAAATATCATATTCAATAAAATGGAAAAGACAATTCACTATTAAGAATTCAAATTCTCTGTCGTACAGGGTTGACCTTGATTATATTATAATTATAGTAATATATTTTGAATATTCATGTGTTCTTGTGTGAGTCTGTGGAATTTCAAAGTGTTTGTATTGTTGAAGTTGTGCATTCTTTACTCTACCGTTTGTATTTGTGAATAAACTGATAATGTAAAGAGGCTAACCCTGTATAAATGAGTCTGTAATCAAGGAACATGCCGGTATTTGACTAATTTGCAATCGAAAGCGTCTTATTGGAAAAGTAGTGTGCTCTTCATCTTACTGATTTTGTCATCTCAAACGCTTAGAAGATTGTTACACGCCCCTAGGCCTGAATCAATAAGGTATTTTTTAAATTTGATTTTCCAGGTTCTACATTTCAATAACGAAGTTTAGGGTTATTTATTGTAATTATTGTACCAACCTATTGGCTACTCTCTTCCTTTAATGGTTGGCATGGATAAGAAGAGATTTCTGGCATCGATTTGTAAGCTAGTATGAATATTTAGGGGTGGGTCAGGGGTGGTAAAGTGGGTACCTACTCACCCAGCTTTTGCATAAATTTCTCAGTATATCCTCAGTAAACCACCCCCTTTTCCTCGCATTCCTTGGTAAAACCTGTGTAATAGTCAACCCCCTGCTAAAGTACCTGGACCTGCCACTGATACTGCTATAATAATATAAATTTGGAACCACATTGGGATTGTGCTAGGGGTCCTAACGTTACCTTGTTTCCAGTAGTGGAAGAGGTCTGTGTTTTTGAAGTGTATGAGAAGAAGAATGGACCTGTAAAATGAATATATCATTAATAATTTATTAGCTTAATATACATGTAGGACATACTACATGCTGGAATGATCGCATGAGCTTTAATTTAATTACTAATTCATTAGTGTGTGAGTTATGCAATACATCAGTCATCCCATATATAAAGTAATAAAACTAAACTTGGGTTCCTGCTGTTATGCTCTCTTACTAGCAAGCCTGAATGCTCAGTGCAATAAACCATTTGCAGTTTGTCGGGATGCAACTCAATTTGGATCACATCGCAATAGGTTTCCAATACTCCATTTTACAGTTCCATTCAGTGACCAAGAATAATTAATAGTCCCAAGCCAAGGTTGACGTTTCCGCACATAGTAAAACTATACTTTTTATCATGCGCTGCAAACTCCAACCTCGGCTTGCAACTATTATTTGTGTTCACTGATTGGAACTATTCTCAGGAGATTGAGATTCTTTTGTTTTGTCCTCCAAATTGAGCTGCTTTGACGTCACATGCAAGGGGTCTATTGGCCAAGTTCAAGATGGTATTAAGATTCTTAACTTTTATTATTAATATTGTCTAGTACCTTTTCAAAGCACTTGGTACAGAAGACACATTCACACTTGATACATCTACTAGTGGCTGTGGCACTGAAGCATTCCTCACACTTTAGAACTGTCAAATCAAAACAGAATAATCAAGGTGTCACACTTCTAGTCCTCAGAAAAACATTTCTGTATTAGACCTTAACTACTTAGAACTAGCAATAGACAGTATCTTTAAAGCTCGGGCTTTGTGTTTTCCAATTTCTGACCATGTCATTCCTAGATAATTCTAGACAACCATTAAACAAAGAAATGATACTCTTAGGAATGACACAGTCTGTGATGGGAGAACATTGCACCACGAAGAGTAATGTCTTTTACAGCCATTCTTAATCACACGCGCCGCTCTAGCGATTGTTCTTGTTGCGACAAAGAAGCTTTTGGTGGACGTCAATCAAGGCATTTCCATGACATTCTATAGGCACGTGCCCTCATAGCTTTGTGTTTTCCGACAATGTTATGGAAACCCCTTGTGATTAATGTGCGGCAGAAGGAAAATTAGAGAACCCAGAGAAAAAACCCTTCCAATTGGGTTACGAAAATTAATAGACCAACAAGATTAATCGATACTCTAGTTTCAAATTCTGTTGCTCAGAGTTTGGCTTGATTTTGATGTGCAGAATATTTTTGTTTTCAGTGAAAGTCTGTGAAATTTCAAAGCATTTGTTAAAGACAAAATTGTTTATAAATACTAAAAATTGCTTTCCATAGGGGGAAAAAATTCTTCATTAGCCGAAAATGTGAACAGAGAAACTTTTGCTCAAATAGGATTTTTTTTATTTAGGGTCCGAATTAATTACATGAGGGATTATTATAGGAGATGAATATTATTATTACAAACTCTATGAGAACTCAATACCAAATATCTAGAAGATGAATTAAGAACTTCATTTTTCAGAAAGAATTCTTCAGAATTAATAGACTTAATTCATCGTGGTGCAATATGTTTTTTCATTTCAGGCCAAGTGTCGTTCCCTAGTATAGAGAATAGGTTTCTTTATTTGAGTTTTATCGACTGAATGTTTTCCCATTTCAGACCAAGCGTTATTCCCTAGTATAGAGAATGATCTCTTCATTTGAGTTTTATCCATTGAATGTTCTCATATGCTAGGGAATAACAGGTGGTTTGTAATTATGGGAAAAATATTGTACCAAGACGAATCAGGTATATTTTTGTAATACACCACATAGCGGTTAAGTGTTTGATCACCATTTGCAGCAGAATTTTAGAGACTTTTATCAGCTGATTGAAACTCGGGAACACAGTATTTAAAGTAGCAAATTCATTAAACTAAACTTAAAACTATTAAATTCCAATTATTAATTATAACCTTTGTCTGTAAAGACATTGAAATTGAAATAATTGCAATAGGGATTAACGCCTCCATTCATAGGATTTCTATTTAACACACAATAGTAATCTAAGCAACTAACAGACCCGCTCACAGAGGCAAGAGGAGAGAGAGAAGATAATCCCATAACAGAGCAAGCTATACTTTAAGTCCTTAATATATACAGTGAACTTGCTTTTCAAGGTAGGCATAATGTGTAACAAATGATGGAATTTTTACAAACTATTAATAATAATAAATATAATAATAATAATGGGAATTAACAGTGGATTCTACAGAGCGGCTTTTCTTGCACTGGATTCTAATTAGAATTCAGAAGAGCTTTGAATTTTGTGGTAGGAGGAAAGCAGTGGAGAACCTAGAGAAAAGCCCTTAACGCACAGGAGAGAACTAACTAGAAATTGTTTTTATGTATATATATTTATTCTTTTATATAAATGTTTTCATTAACCTTCGAAAGTAAATATAATTGATTATTTTCCCTCTTCTCTACACATACTCTGCTCTTCTCCCCTCAGTCTGCTCTTTTTCCCCCTCTTCTCTTATCTCATCTCATTTCTTTTCTTCTCTTCTCTTATCTCATATAATCTCTTTTCTTGTCTTCTCTTCTCTCCTCTCCTCTCCTCTCCTCTCTTCTCTTCTCCTCTCTCACAAATTATTATCAAATATTTTTCCTTGTAAGTTTGACAAAATAAATTTATTTGGGTTCTCTTCTCTCCTCTTCTCTTCTCTCCTCTCTCACAAATTGTTATCAAATAATTTTCCTCGTAAATTTGACAAAATAAATTTGTTTCAAGACTGTATAACAGAATAATATTTGGTAATTACAAACTCTTTAAACTAACTAATTTGCCCCTTGCTGTGGAAAAAGTAAAACGGCCAAATTGTGAAAAATATGGGCCTACGTTTTCATGAGCAAGTAACAAAAAGGTTGAAATTGATATGAAACAGTTTTAATTTTGAAACACCTAATTTTGAAATGCATCTTGGCCCAGCTGTGTCAATAAAGTAAAGAATTGAAATTCTATGACTTACTGATTTATTTGCTACACTTTGTATTATAAGCTGTTATTAAAGGAAGTTTGAATAGTAAGAAATTATTTTCAAAGTCAAATCATTTGAAAATATTAATTTGATTCCATTATTTCGTTATTAGTTCGCATACAACATAAAAGTAATTTCTGTCAATATTTTGATCTTTTTGCTCTATAATTCTTTTCAACAATCTTGTGGCGAATCTCTGATTTTCATTTATCTAGTATTTAGACAATGAAACCCCCATCCCATTCAGGAAAAGAGTCAACACGTACATTATCATGCTAATCCCCTTTAATAATTCATTCAATAAGCTGGGCTTACAGCTGTAAATCCAAATCAGTTTAAGAAGAATAACAATTATCACCTCAATTAACACCTAGGACATTATGTTAACAGCTGGGCAATCTAAGATTATTTCCCTAAGGGGTGCTAAAAAAGATATAACATTGGGATTAAGATGTTATAATGCTACACAGTAATATAATTATAACATAACTCATCAAACAGTCTATAACAAATTTAGATGATTCTGACTACTTTCTCAAGGTAATTCAAGGATAACTGTATTTTACTACAAATTATTTCTAATTTCTTCTTTTATTTATAATCAATTTTTTTGAGAAAAAATAATATATTAGGAACCTAGAAAATTAGATGATTCTGACCACTTACTCAAGGTGAAAGTTATAATTTAAATTAATACAAATTATTTCTCTTTTCTACAATCCTTTATTAAGAATAATTAAATTTGTCGAGAAAATTTCCTAAATTATTAGGACCTAAGTATATATTAAGTAAAACAATTCTGACTAAATCCTCAAGGTAATTAGAATGAATTTTTTCCCCTCTTTCTTTGATTAATTTTCTTAAGAATGTTTTTAAAAATGTGTTAAGAAAAGTTTTACTGTAATATCATGATAATACTGACTTTTTAATATATGTAACATTTATTTTAGCTAACCTAATATAAAGTGTCTGGAAAAGATGGGATGATTATAAATTGAAAAAAAAAAAAAAAAAAGGGGGAGAGAAATTTATATTTGTATGAATTTAGATAATATAATAGTATAATGATAAGTTGTTGTTGCAATTGTTGTTAGTGTTGGAGTTGTTGCTGCTGTTAATGTTGAGGAAGTTGTTGTTGCAGTTGTCATTGGTTGGCATTGGTGTTGCTGCTGTCAATGTTGATGAAGTTCTGAAGTTCTTGCTCTGGCTGTTGTTGCAGTTATTGATGCTTATATAGTTGCTGTAGTTGCAGTTGTTGCTGTTGGTGGTGGTGTTGGTAAAAGTTTATCATCATTGCTGTGCTTATTCTTACTTTTAATGTCGCTTCTACTGTAATATTCTAGCTACTGTTAGTGGTGTTGATGTCATTTTATTAGCAGACATGGGCAGTAATGTTCTTGATGGAGCTAAAAAAAATTTTTTAAAAAATTAACATAAAGTAGATATTTTTCAGCATTAATACTTTCCTACAGTAGTAGTATATTAAATATAACAGGAAATCCTAATTTCCCCAAATCATTTCAGACCAACAATTCTATCTTACTGACAAACCTATGGCAGCAAACTATGATATTATTAGGTGTCTGTTTGTCATTGAACAACAAACAGTAAAACGAAATGTCTTGTTCCAACTTCACTTGGCAGACATCAATTATCTATAGTGCCGTGAAGTCAAATGAATGTTGAATCCAGAAACTTTAATATCTCTAAGTCGAACAACACAAAGAAGCACTTGGATGAAATTCTGTCAAAATATATTGGAGACTGACTTTTCCTAGTTAAAGTAATTTAATGATGAATATAGATGACTTTCAAGGACTACTCTCACTACTAAAAATTCTACATTTTAAGCACATTACCACAAAGAAATCTGACTAGAGAACAATAACGTTGAGTAAATGATGAGATTTACTCACAATTTAGATGCTACAATATAATTGACTATTTTTATCTGCCACTTTTGACTGTGAAAAAATATGTTGCTTGCAGTATATTGGGGTCATATTGGGGAAGCACCGGTGGCGTGTGCTGCTAATGTGCCGCCTCTCATCAATGCGGCCCGAGTTCTAGTCCTGCCGATCTCGATGTCGCATGTGAGTAGAGTTGTTTGTTGGTTCTCTCCTGTGCTTCGAGGGTTTTTCTCCTGGTTCTCCGGTTTTCCTCCCTCCTCAAAAATCAACTACTAAATTGTAATTCGATCTTTGGGCTTTCACTTAGTTTGGAGCCGAGCTCTGTTGTGATTGTCCCACTCTGTGATACAACAGCGAAAAGCTTTGTAGATTTTTTAGAATTTTTTTAGATTTTTTAGATATAGATATAGTATATAACTGAGATTCAATTCATTTCCAATTTTCATCCAGGCAAGAAAGAAAAAAACACTTTAAATTTAATAGCCTAAAAATAGAACAAGTATATGTCATTGAAGAATAAACAATGTGGAACTTCGTGCTCAAACTTCAACTTCCAGACATCAAGTGCTGTCTGGGATTCAATGAATTCAGGAACTTTAAATTTAGGCTGACAAGAGGATGTAAAAACTAAGTATTTAACTATAATTTACAATACAGCAATTATAAGAAAAAAATCAGATAATAATGAGAGATGTCCAAGCAAGTACTAGCAACTTTTCACTAGACTTTTGATATTATAATAAATATAAGGGGTTTTGTTTCTATATAATACTGAACATGGAATCTTAATATTCTTTGAATTGTGGCTGCAGTAGAAGGATTATCCCAAAAGCAAACACTAAACAAACTTTAGCTAGACACATTATTAAGATTGCCCGACAACCAGATAGTTTAAGAGTCATACAGGATGATTCTAAGGGGTTTAAATTTAATAAAGAGTGAGTAAAACAAACAAGAACGTTCTGATTTCTGAACATTGCAAACAGGAAGTTACAGGAAGAAAATTTCAGGAGAAAGATAAAGGAAAATTAATAAGATTTCGGGATTGAAGGATGTCTCCAAAGATTATTATGATGGATAAGTCTATTCAAATCCAGACCCTTTTAAGTCTTATTTTCGATTTGTCTATAAATCAGAGGCTTAAGTTCACAGCATATCTATAAGAAAATCTTTATCATAAGAAAGCTTAAATCTCAATTTAGAATATCACAGTGACAAAAATATAATTTCAAATTTTTACATAAACAAAGAAAGGACCAATGGATATAAATTAGAAAAAAGACTGAAATGTATATTAAATAGCTTTCATTTATTATATAAGTCGATAATTTATGAACATGTCACGCACATTATATTATTGTAACCCTTTAGAGAAAATTTATTTAAAAATTAGAATAATTTAAATAGTATACTAGTTTTATCCTTTACCATGTCATGAAAGGGCTTTTTTTGCTTTCATGTCTTCCTTTAAGATTTTTTTTTTTCCTTTGAATTCCTTCTATCTATTTACCTTTAGTTTAGCTACAATCCTGGACAAAAGTCATTGGGACACTTGAAAACTCAGTGCAAAATTTTTAAATATTGTCTTAATATCCATAATTTTTCAATGTTCATACGCCATTTCATCTATGAAGCTCACCCCCCCCCCCTCCCCCAATTCAATGTTGGTCAAAGCACACATCATCGCAAACGCCCCACTTGCCACAACATTGAATTGGGGGGGGGGTTGAAAATAACAATTTTATGTAATTTTATATGTTGCTGTCCCAATATTTTTGTCCAGGATTGTAGTTTAATTTCCTTTTTTCTTTTCATTATCTATCAATAAATGGACTTTTTTTTTTTTCCTGATCAGTCATATTTTTTTAAATTCTATAGGTTTAACTTTTTAATTTTATCCCACTAATATTCCCAGTACAATGGCTTTAGGTATATTGTTCTACGGTTTTGCTACATCTAAAGCAATTAAGCTAAACTATTAATGACTAACGACTACCTCCTGCCCACCTCAAACAAGCAGAACGATAAAGAACATTCATTGATAAAAAATACAATAATAAACAAAGCACCTTCCTTCCTTCGGCAAACAAAGTCGAACAAAAAACTCTTTCATTCAAAGTTAATGAACAATACATATTAGATGAAGCTTCTCTTGGGAATAACATCAAAAGATAAAGTAGAACCAATAAAGGATGGTTTAAGCGTTAGAGCTTTTGTACTTTCGTGAATACCTTTCATGTCAAGGGTGACAACAACTTATCATAGGAAACGTGCAATTTTTGATTGAGGAAGTGATCGAGACTCAAGCCCACTATCTGTCTTAAGTTATAAATTACGAGAAGAGATTTGGGACTATTACTTCACTTGTAAATTAGTCAACAGAAGTCCAAGATTACAACACTTCAAAGGTAAGATTTTAAACTCAGAGAGAGAGAGTGTGTGCGTGTGTGAGAGTGTGTGTGAGAGAAAGAGAGAATGAGGGGAATTTGGAATTATTACTTCATCAGGAGTCCAAGATATAGCACTTTCAAGGTAAGGTTTTTTCTCTGAGTGTGAGAGCAGGTAATTAAAGTAAGAACCCTTAAATGAAATCCTGAGAGTTAGGAAAAATGTAAAACTCTTCAAGTATTGTAAGATCAAAGAAGTGTGTCTGTGGCAGAGAGAAAAAGAGAGAGAAAGAGAGTAAGAAAGAAACATAAGGAGAGAAGAAAAAAATCAGTGAGACTAAAAAAATAATATAGTTGTAAAAATCTTTCCAACTAATCCCTGTCTGATAGTAAAAATAATAATAGTGATTTGAAAAAAGGCCCAATAAAGACTTCAATTCTTAGAAGATTAAATTTTTTTTGTTTTTCAACTTCTTAATTGAAGTAAATGAATATCTTTGAATTTTTTCAAAATAAATGGAACGTTTTTTTGAAGAAAAAAAGTAAGAAGCCAATTGTTAGCTGGTATGAAACGTTATTTAAAGTGTTAGTATATGGTCTATTTAGAATTAAGAATTCAAATGATTTTCTTCTTTTTTTCCAAGAAAAGCATTAGCTCTAACAAGACCTCGTATACTTTACAATTTAGTTAACTATGTTCGAAAACTTATATGAACTGACAGACTTAGCCATGAAGGCCACAAAGTTATCAGTGTTTTTAACTACTGTTATGCGTTTACCCTCATTGAAATAAACTCCGACGAAGGACTAACGTCCGAAACATCAGTCTACTAGCTTTCATACTTATGGTGATAAAATTATCTACTACGACACATTTGTTTTCTCTTGAAATAAAGCCTATTATTATTATTATTAGATTTAATTTATAATCATTGATTTTACAACATTAAATTTGAAAAACAGACTGAAAATGTATTTTGATAATTTGATTTAGAATTGTTTTTATAAAACACTTTAATTGAATGGAGTGGATTGGAACCATGTAAGTATATAAATGCAATTGAAATGAAACATTTAAGAAAAATGTTTAATATTATAATAAGTAAAAGGAAAGTGTACACAATTATTATCATTATTATTATCATTATTATTATTATTATACGTCTTCATATCAAAGAAGCAAAACAAAAACAAAAACTTGGCAAGATCAAAGTAAAGGATTGAAAAAGTTATATTTATATTAAACTGCAATAATCTGATATTGCTTATGAGTATATTTATATTTCAACAGCCAGTTATAATTATAAATAGTAATCAAAATTTTTCTTGACAACCATAATTATTCTTATAAAGAGATATTGACCTTTTAGTCTCCTTGAAGAGACATATTAGATAAACAAAAATGAAAAAATCTGTGCTACATATCAAGTTCATTTAGTTTAAATTACTATATATATTTAAGAAATAGAAAATGTGCAAGTGTGCTGTGTGCAGTTACAAAGCGCACCAGGGTTGGCAGAACACAAGAGAAGTGTTAGGCAAATGATGAAATGATGATGCATAGCGGAGTACTTCTCGACACTTCTTGAGTGCTCTGTCAATCTCCATGTGCTTTATGACTCCACACAGCACAGGAGGCAAGTTTTTTATTCCTTTTATAAAATACAATACAATTACAGTAACCATTATTTCAGATAAGAATGACATAACTGAAAGCGTGTGCAGGTGCTGTGAGCTCTCATGAAGCATGTGCTCCCAACCAATCAGAATGCAGGATTTATAACAGTTATTCTATAATTATAGTTATATAACATAATTTATTAATATTTCATAATAATATCTTGTAAGTACAAAACCTTTATTTTATATATAATAATATACCATAACTTAAGTGTTTTTTCTTCATGCATTGTTCTTTCATCCATTTCAATTTTCATTATTTTTTGTTTACTTTTTAAATTTATTCTTCCTCCACCATTAATTATTCCAATATTCTATCTTTTTATCAGATGAAGATCTCGTACTTTGCCTTGGCCACCCTACTCCTAACCCTGATGCTGATATCTACAGACATTCAAGCAGTGACACAAGAGGAGTGCAAGAGCATATGCAGAAGTGATCCCAACTATATCATGTGCCGAAATCATTGTATTGCGAATGGTTGCATTGAGTGCGAGACTCAACTCCTAGATCCTTGTGTGACTGACTGTCTTTTAAATTAGTGCAAATATAAGGAAAGAAGTTGTATTACTTGAAATAATTGAAAAAAAATATCCATGTACACGCAATGTAAACTTATTCTATATTATATTTAATAAAATATAATTCACTTTAAAAATACTCTGTTTCAAGTCCCTCACTTTATTAGAATAGAGATAAATTTAACAGGTATTGTTAGTGAAAAATAATTTAATGTGGGTAGAGCTTGCTAAGGTCCCATCCACACTTCAAGATCGAAGGCACACTTTTTCCCTATTCAGACCAACTTTAGGAAGATGAATAACTTATTTTCCCCCTCCTTTACTTTTCAAACTTTTTAACAATCCGTTATCCCATGCAAGCATGTGGATGACGTCAGGATACTGAACCGTGGGCAGATACTGCGAAAATACTGCCTACCGCTTTCTCAAACAACCAATCAGAATGCATGATTTTTAGGATACCAGGTCAGAAAAATAAATTTTTTTCATTTTATTTTGTTTACTTACCAGCATTACTCCCCTTTTGCCCTCCTTCAACTTGTAGCTGTCTCTGCCTTGCGATCAGAGCAACAGCTTGTTGCATTCCTGTTTTTGACGTCAGTTTGAAATCTGTTTTCTTGGCTGTAGTTCTAAAATGAATGCCAATAGAAGAAAAATAGTAAATCATTTTCACTGCCAAAGAAGCCCTTTGTAGTCTAAGTGTCTGGGATAGGTAACTTAGTGAATAAGGCAAAAAAAATTAAATTTTCAGGCTTAAACAAGGAACCACCAGCCTAGGGGCATGCGGCTTGTACATGTATTTTACCTTCATATTCCTATAACAGCTAAACAAAGGCAGCAGATGCGGGGGGGGGGGGGGGGGGGGAGGGAAGGGGGGTAAGGGGCGGAACTCCCCACTTAAGAGCTGGGGGTGGGTACCTTCTTAGGATAATTTCAATTTTCCAGATTGCATTTTCCTTGTAGACAACTTTTCATTTCCTTTGTTCATTTGATTGTAAAATAGAATAAAAATGTCCAACTCTTGGACTGCTTAGTAGCTATAGGTGGATGTAATATTTATAAACATCGCCATTGTGATGTTAATAACCGTTCTAACAGTAGGTTTTGTCACTTTACTCTATAGTTTTCCAAATACCTTTCCAGTAAAGCCTTCCTATAACTGTTAGTAGCCATTATTCCCATGGTGTAAACATTTACTTCAAGCTCTGCGACTCCAGCTTCGCCCTCTTTGACCAGCACAGTTGTGTAGTTACATTCTGGGCATATTACTTGGGTCTTGTGTAGTCTTGCAAGCTTTGTTATACATCCCTTGCAGAACGTATGGCCACATTCCAGCAACAATGGGATATTCGGGGGTTTATTTTTGTAAAAACCTTAATCAAATGAAACCAAAACTACGTTCATGATGCGAGTTGACTGACTTGGAGACAACAGTCAAACTTTTCCATGTATAGCATTCATGTTGTATAGAGAATTTTTGGCTATGTAAGCAGCAATGTTATCAATTCAAAGTGTTTATAACAAGTGTTTGGGGAGTTATAAACAATAAAGAAGCTTGCTGTGACTGTCTTTCTTCAAGTAACACGTAAAAGTCATGCTGAATGTAAGCTCAAAACAAGCCTCTTAAAACTACGGAAAACTCACCTTCGAAGCAAAAATTCCTACAACAATTCTTACAGGTAGGTGTCCTCTGCATTATTGCAAGGATTAGCGGAATAATTAGGATGATAAGAAAGAAAATTAGGGGAAAAGGAGAAGAATTGAGCGAGTATTTGCAGCCATGTTCAGCGTGCTTCGACCTGGAACGATGTAAACCGTGTTTGACAAGAGCCACGTGCACGGGAGATGACCAATAGGAGGACAGCATTCTCGATATGTGTAGGGGAGGGGTGGGTAGGGGGCAAATAAGAAGGAAGGAAGAAAGAAAGAAAAAAAGAAAAAAAGAAAGAAAGAAAGAAAGAAAGAAAGGAAGGAAGAAAGAAAATTTATGATTCTGAAGACTTATTGAACAATGATATTAGAAATATTGGGCTTCCTGTGGTCGTCTGCAAACTCTACGGTCTACTTAACTTCGAAAATGCAGTCTTCTTTCTCTTTGAAAAAACCGAATATTTCCAAAGATTTAGCGATTGATATTGCAGAGAAACACTTTGGCCTTGAATCTAAACTCTTTGCAGTGAAAGAATTCGACAGCTATAGTGACAAGAATTTTTATTTTAAAAGAAAATCTGACCAGGATCAGAATGAGGACAACGAGTTTGTCCTAAAAATTCTCAACAATGTTGACTCAGCTATTGAAGGGATGGTTGAAGCACAGAATGGAGCGATGCTGTTCTTGAAAAACCAAGGGCTTATTTGTCCTGTGCCAGTGTTATCTACAAGTGGGAGTTATATTATATATCATGATTGTAGCCAACCTGAAATGACTCAAGTCAGACGCGACATAAGAGACAAGGAGTTGACAAAAGCAATGCCGTACGATTAATGCGTTATGTACCATGGAGATATACTGAAAAACGTGGCTGTACTCACAGAAGATTTCCTTTTCAACTTGGGAAAATACATTGGAAAGCTCGATAAAGTTCTCAAGGTGAATATAAGTTTTATAGGATATGCCTCCTCAGACTAGCTGCGTCACATCCGGAACTTTCTTGGTAAATACCAGATGTGACTACTTCAGACCGCCGCCATATTTGTTTTCTAGGGGAGGGGAGGGTTGTTAAGAAGCGCACTATCTATCTCTCTAATATTTCAACTTATATCTATCGAAGCCTATTCATTCAAAATAGAATGAAAAATGGAAGCAAAAGCAACTAGAAATAAAAGGAAGATAGCCCAGTCAGTGCCTAAAGCAACCACAGGGAGCCCACTTTAAATAAAACGGATGGATAAACAACATCACAGGCAGCCCAAACAAGGTTCCTGTGTATGGTTTATAAGGGAATGTATGGGAGTTATGATAAAGTTACGAAAATAAAATATTTCACTCAACCATTTGCTTCAAAACTTGCTGCAGTTGTTGCTTTTACTTTGTTCAGTCTTCTGGCGACGTTTCAGCGCGATTTGAGGCCGTTTAGTGGGTTTTTTCAAAAATCTGCTCTTCTCTACCTACTGGATAATTTGTCTCATTCAAGCTCATCGTTAGTCTTGTTTCGATGCAAAAGCACAGCCTTTCAAGATGGCGCAGGGAACTAAAAAGGGGGACTATTGCATAACTTTTTCTCTTATCTTCGTGTGGAGATTACACATTTCAAACTAAGTGCCATTCTCTTGAGAATAAGATACTTTGTTTGAGTTGTACTCATATTCATGCGTCTTCTCATGTACAACCCCTAAACAAGGAAATGATACTCCAGGGAATGACAAGTGCTCTGAAATGGGAAAACATATTTATTACACACAAACTGAAGAGGTCTATTTTTAATTTTTCACCAGGATTACAGCCATCCAGGACTCAATGATGAAGTATGTTATAACTGGGACTTGGTACACCTCAGTAGTATAAAACCCTACATCTCAGCTAAATACCTCGGTACTAAAGATCGTGAGAACCTTGTTATGAATGTGTATGACCAGTACTTTGCCACTGTGCCTCAAGTTCTTCAGAAATGCTCTAAACAAGTGATTCACAATGACATCAATGAATTCAACGTCATTGTAACCCAGGATACCGATGTTACTACTGATGTCAAATGGAGAACTGTTGGTGTTATTGATTTTGGTGACGTGTGCTACAGTTATCGTGTATTTGAGATAGCGATAGCCATGGCTCAGATAATCACTCTCAACTACTGTAGAGGGGATCCAAAGCCTTTAGAGAGTGCGGGAAAGGTATTGAAAGGATATCAGTCCGTCTATCCGTTATCTACAGAAGAACTCGCCATCATTTATTGGTGCATTGCCGGAAGGTATATTCAGCTTTTAACTATAGGCTCATTTCGATGTTCCATTGAACCTGAAAATAAAGAATATATCATGGCAACAGATATTCATATCTGGAAGGTTTTGCCAGAATACTTAAGGGTGAACCCTATAGAACTGTTAGATAAATGGATGAATGATGGAACAGAGATTTAGGTTATTTTAAATAACCAGTTACATTATTGAGCTCTCCTAGCAATACACTCAGTTTTTTGCTTGAAAAGCACCATCAAAGATAATGCATTTGCCCATGCACTGGCAATTTACCACCTATCATGTTGCATTTTTTTTTTCTCCACCAAAGTCAAATCCTAGTTAAAATCTGCTTTTTCCATGATTTTTCAATTTCATTATAATTTACAACCATTTACCATTAGGGGCACTTCCATGGGGCTATCTACACCCACTACCACTACATTCTCTATATTTTACAATACTCAACTCACTTGTTCATTTTTATGGAGAAAAATTGGATCCAGAGAAAATGCCTCTTGGTAACAGAGAAAACAACACATCAAACAAACTCAACTCACATATGCAGTTCAGTTGAGAAAATGAACCAGCAACCAAACGCTTGAACTACACAGCAAGTGAGAGACACTGCCAGAGCGGGGCAGTGCACAAAAGATGACTGGGAATGAGTCATCATGCCAGGGATGATTATCATGGCCAAACTATCTTATTATTACATAACAATAAATTAATACAACACGATAAAAATAGATAAGTGCACTTTAATGTTTACCAGTATATTTACTATTTACAATCTAATAAAATCGTTTGGAAAAAATAATGAATATAGAATCTTTTAGCTGATATTATGGTGTTGCTAAGAGTGTTTTATGATCTTGCATGCGAAGTTGTACAATTTTCTTTCGCGACAAAATAACCTATTTTGTCACCATAGCAAATAGCACGATTTGGGTAAGTGTTATAATGGGTTTTTTCTCTGCTAAAAATAACTGGAGATCCAGTGGGGAACATGAAAAGTACTGGCTTACAGCACATGCATAGGACAAACATGTCTTAACACTGTAAAGGTTCCAATTTCTTTCATGTACTTTGATAGATCACAAAGCAAAGTTACAGACATTGATATCCCCAATTGTTTCCCACTCATACACCACTGTAATATATACAACCCTAGGAAAGACAATATACTCCTTGGCCCCGCTATCCCTCCCCTATTTCCTCTTGGGTGGCAACATAGACTACTGTCTAGAGACGACTGTGTCAACATTTACTTGAGTGATAACAATTCTATCTTTAGGGGTCAATGTCTTCATCAGGTGGTAAAAAAGGTATATTGATATCACATCCTGATGAGAACGCCTAACATAAAGGGATGTTTAAGATATATTTAGTGAAACAAATCATTGGAAGTAATATTTAGCAGGCTAAGTAACCAATTGCAATTGTAATCGTAATTGATTAGGATAATGACGGTTGTATAGCAAAGAAACGAATGTACCGTGCCGTGTCTGACAATTTTCTCGTATAGTTTAAGGTACAAATAACGTCTCGCGAAGTCAGTAAATGTACGTTCTATCGAAAGAATGACGAAGTTGTACGCTGTATTGTATTACAGTCGTATCTTATCTGCTCTAACGTCTAGAGTACCGTAGGCACAGACCGGCAAGATTATGATTCTTAATACTGAATACGATGATTATGCGCCCTGATACGATGTTGTAGAACGGTTTTCGCATGAGTGGATAGCGTATGGTACTGACTTACAGCAAGTACACAGTACCACATGCTGAAATATTGAAATGGCTTCTTATAAGAATGGTTTTCGTATGAGTGGGAAACGTACGGTACTGACTTACAGCACGTACACGGTACGACCTGCTGCAACATGGAAATGGCTTCCCATAAGAATGGTAATCGTATAAGTAGGAAAAGTATGGTACTGAATTACAGCACGTACACAGCACGACATGCCGCAACATTGAAATGGCTTCCCATAAGAATGGTAATCGTATAAGTAGGAAAAGTATGGTACTGAATTACAGTACGTACACAGCACGACATGCCGCAACATTGAAGTGGCTTTCTATTATCTTCCAGTAATTTATCCAATCACAACATGTAGTTGCGTCTGCAGTGAGACACGGTACCGATACAATACAAAGTCCTACGTATTTGTCATATCATTTTCCACTCTTACAAAAACCGATCTAGTAATGGTTTGGCGTAATTTTCGATACTAAAACTTCATAACGCAACAAAATAAAATTTAAATTTAAAACTTAATTGCTCGCGATCTCAGTTGCCGAGATATGATCGAATGAGCCTTGGTTTTCTCGTTGCTCTTGGGAATAGAATCAATGCCAGACTGGAATAAAGAATAGGACATCGTTAGACAGGGAAACTACTGAGCTTTTTAATAGAAGGGAGGAACGTATAATACTAGTGTTCGGGATACTTTGGTTCATCTTGTATTCAAGGGAGATTATCTATGATTAGGATCGATTTCACTCATTGACTCGTTCTTTCTTTCTTGTCTCCCTTCTCTCTGCCTCTGTATCATTTTTGCTCATCATTGTTTCGTTCAACCTTCCTTCGTGTCTTTCATTTTCTTCATTTTCTCTTCAATCATTCCTATGCGTTCTGTCGCTCGCTTACCTATTTTTTCTTTCTATTTTTCGACTTTCTTTGTTTTCTTTCTTTCTGTCTATCTCCCTTTTTTATTTCCTTCTTTTTGTCTTTTTTTCCCTTTCCTGTCTATTTTTCATTCTTTTGTTCGTTCATTCTCTATTCCTTTCTTTCACTCTCTTTGATCAAAGAGTTTAATGTGTGTAAATAAACTCCAACCGGGACCACTTTGATAAACTAGTATCATTAACCAATCATATTGCGACATTATTTCCGACTTTTTAATCAGCAAATCAGATAGCGCATCGATATAATAAGAGCCTGAGAATGTAATAATCTGATTGGCCAACGCTGTTAATACTTCAAACTCTGTCTAGTTTACTGTTATCTGATTGGACAGTTTTATTCAAGTGGTCCCTGTACGTCTATCAACCAACTCTCTCGATAATATACGGCTTTTCCTTCTCATTTTAGTTTGGTATGTTATGCTCCCGTTTCTACATTACTTACGATACAAGGCGAGAAGTTATCCATCGGTGCCGAGATATCTTTCTTCAGCAACTTCCGTCCCTTCTTGGGAGGTGGGGTGTTTTCCTCACCTTCTAAAAGGAAGAAAAAATGCATTCCTAAGATTATTACCAATCGACTTCGGAGACATAAATCTAAATAGCGCCTGATAAATCTTGTAAAAGGGTCGCGATTAGTGTGCGGTGCCCATGGCTTTTTACATGAAATTTTCGCTATAGCTGGTTTGCAATCATTCCCAAGAGGAAAAAAATGACAAAAAACACGGCGGCCATGTTGGATGATATAACAAAAGAGACGAACGACGAATCTTCTGTTAAATTCATCCAACATGGCGGCTGTGTTTTCACGACTTCGAAAAAATTGCCTATTCAAAGGGACGCGAAAAATAAATGTGAAAATATGAAGACTTATCAAGCAATTATTTTGTTATATCATCCAACATGGCCCTTTGAAAACCAGCAATAGGGAATTCAAACCCAAGGAATTAACGCCCCAAAAATTTTTTTTTGTACTTTTGTTAGAAAAACGTTGCAAGAATTTTATGTTATAAGGTAAATATATCTCAAGTTACCTTTATTGGAAAACAATTTTCCTAAGAAGCGTTTCTTTTTGATGCTTGATTGCTTTTTTAGTTCTTCAGGAGCAGCTTCCTTGTTTTCATTCTGAAAAAAAAACGAAAATTATTACTATTTGCAATATCCCGGCGCTTCTTAAAACGTTATGGACACCCTGTGGTCAGGTAATGAAAGGAAAGGACTAGGTATCAAAATATACGATTTTCGTCTCGTTCCCATTTTTCCGGGTCCACCCTGCGATCAGAGTTTCCTTTTAACTCGTAGAGGAGGTAAAAGGAGAGTCTGCTCGCATGGTATTCTGGGTCCAGCTTATTGAAGATAACGGGATAAACATTAGAGAGTTTTAGATTTACATTCACGGCAAACGTGAAACGTCAGTTGATCAGTAAAAAATTCTTTTAAATTACTGAAAAAGAATCGCAAAAAAGTCCAAGTAGTAGAAAAACAAAAGAGTATTTGTGCTTGGTGAGAAGGTTTGTAAATAGTAAAATAAAGGAAAACTATGAAAACGTGGTCACGTTTGCCGTTCGCGGGGAGAAAAGAAAGTCAATCTAAAACTCTCTATTAAAGATGAACTACTTCAACAACCCTAAAATTATAAATCAAATAACCGAGCTTTCGGGCTACGCGATTATCATCAGAATGTTTGGATGGGAATTGTTTGAGCAGACCTTTTAAGATTAATGTTTTCCCATTTCACAACACGTGTCATTCCCTAGAGTATCAATTTCTTTGTTTAACAGTTGTACATGAGAAGACACAATGAATATGGATACGACTCAAACAAAGAATCTTATTCTCAAGAGAATGCCACGTGGTCTGAAATGGACCTAATCCATTGTTTTCTCATTTCAGACCACGTGTCATTCCCTAGAGTAATATTTCTTTGTTTAACGGTTGCACATGAGAAGACACATGAATATGGATACGACTCAAACAAAGAATCTTATTCTCAAGAGAATGACATGTAGTCCGAACTAATGGGGAAAAAGTACGCCAAAAGTATGAGCGTATTGTAGTTACCATTGGTGACAGTGGTTTGACGGGTGGTCGCTGACCCTTTGTTGAGGAAGAACAAGCAGTAGAATTAGCTCTTGTTTTTCTGGTACTCCTTTTTGGTCGCCTGTCAAAACACAAACAAAAATCAGTTCTTGTCGGTGCCGTATGTGGCCGTGCCGCGAACGTGATGTTTTCTAGGGATGCTTGCCGTTTACCAGAAAAAACCGGAAATTCCGGTTGTAAAACTCGATCTTCCGATTAAGGAATCCACTTTCCCTCTCTTTTAAATACTTTCAGTAGACGCGTATACCATTTTTCGAAAGTCAAAGTTTCCCGCTCTTTTCCGTTCTTTCGGTAGACGCGTGTACCATTTTTCGAAAGTCAAAGTTTCCCGCTCTTTTCCGTTCTTTCGGTTAGACGCGTGTACCATTTTTCGAAAGTCAAAATTTCCCGCTCTTTTCCGTTCTTTCGGTAGACGCGTGTACCATTTTTCGAAAGTCAAAGTTTATTATTTTGATCGCTAAAAACAAAACGGAAAGAGCACACGCGCGCAAATTGATGACGCACGGGAGTAAAGTAATGCGAAATTTAAACTACATCCGGTTACCAAAAATAGCCCAACCGGGAATTTACATGGCGCGCGCGTTATTAAGACGTATCCCTCTCTTATCTATGCTCTCTTGGTTAATAGGTTAGTACATTTGCGACATAAACATACTTACTCTTTTAGTTTCACAGATCCTGGTGTGAACTCGTCTTCACTCTGTTCCATTTGTTTCCTTGCTTTCAAATGGTTTTTTATCTGTCAATCAAATCAAATGTCAATCAATGGATGAATTCTTTTCAAAAGTGGGGTCACTTTGACAACCAATCAGAGATTCAATTGACCTAATTCACTATGACGTCACTGCTTGTTTATGTGGGGGATAGAATCGCCAAATCCAATAGAAAATTCAACAAAATTTGCTCCTAGCGAAACAGTTTAATCTAAGATGGCCTGGTTTTCAGATATAATATGTGTTAATATGTACTAAAAAATATTCTGAGCGTTTGCTGTCTATTCTACTTGTCTTCGTAGATTGATACGGGTTTTAGAACAATTTTCGGTGAATTTGCGTTGATTTGACCCCATCCGACGACCATGATCCTTTGCGTTTAAAGAATAGAAGAAGATTGTTTTGATGTGACGTCATAGTGAAATCATTACTAGGGGCTTTGGGGATGGCGAGCCTAGTGCATGCTGGTCTATTTTGGGTACAAACATTTTTGTTTATCATTGCTTATATAGTGATTATTGTACCCAGCCTAAACCAGAATCCACTTGTTTGACTTTTCTTATTAGCACACATAGGTTTAGAATGGATTCATCTCAAAATCGTCTTGAATGCGAGGCTAACACGGAAATACAAAGGAATTGCCACAATTTCTATCGAGAAAAAGTGTGATGTTTCTTTTGTATTTTCATGTTAGCCTCGCATGGTCGATTATGCTAAGTAGTACCTCTGATAATGGCAATTCGCTACTTCGTCTTTTTTTTGTGGAGGTCGTTTTCGATGGAGCACGTGACGTCCTCTTACGCCTCTTGATTGGTGTAACATCGATCTCTATGCGGCCTTCTGGTAACGTCTCATCCTTTAAGCTCTGAATATGTTAGACAATATAGATCAGCCATTTCTTACCCGCGCTGAATTCCAATTCGATCAGTGAGTTAGCCATGCCCTGAGTTATATCAGCCCAGAGGTTGTTTCAGGGTTCGATCTGTAAGTTAGCCATGCCCTGACTTAGATCAGCCCAAAGGTTGTTTCAGGGTTTGATCTGTGAGTTAGCCATGCCCTGAGTTATATCAGCCCAGGGGTTGTTTCAGGGTTGGATCTGTGAGTTAGCCATGCCCTGACTTAGATCAGCCCAGAGGTTGTTTCAGGGTTGGATCTGTGAGTCAGCCATGCCCTGAGTTATATCAGCCCAGAGGCTGTTTCAGGGTTCAATATAAATGATGTTCGGTTTGTTTGTTAGCATAATCTTGAAGAGTATTCGAGTGCTTCTCACACTCCTACCGAGTATGCATACACAGTCTATCTTTCTATACCTTAACAGACATGTTTAGACCCGACGTTTGAGGAACAGAACTGTTTTCATTATTGGCTCTTTCCTTCGCAGGCGGTTCAATGGCAGCTTTCTTGCCGTCCTCTACTTCGGTGGTGCTATCTTCGTCTTGACTCGAGGCTGACTTATTTGTCTTTTCTTCTTTCTTGTTGGTAGGACTTTCTATGAACATCTCGCACTCAGTAGAATTCCTCTTGGTCTTGACCTTAAAATAGAACCATGAAAAAAACCCTGAGTAAATGAGTCTGTAATCATGAAGCACAGCTGTATTTTACAAACTAGAAAACGTGTACTTGGAAGACAAAACAATGGATTTTCACGATAATACAATCTAATTCTATTGCATTGCCCTCCAAAATGAGCTGCTAATAAATTACCTCTATTTTATTGAGTTTGATCTTCAAGTCAGGCATTTTTTTCGCAGGCTTTCCGCCCTCAAACTCCTCTCTTAATTTCTCTATTTCCCTTTCATGTTTAGCCTCAAGTTCTGCGGTACATTCTTTTTTCATTGCCTCCAACTTGGCTTGATATTCGTCCTTTTTCGCTGCAGCAATAGCAAGAGCTTGTCTCATGACTTTCAAGGTTTCCTCTTTTTCTTCGTTGGCTGCTCGAACATCGGCGTCTTTCAACTGACAAAGATCTTCATACTCTTGCTTCTTGCCTTCGACCTGTGAAAAAATAGCTTAGCATTTATTGCAATTACGGAAGACAATGTATTTCATTGCTGCGTTCTGATTGGATGAGCTACTACTGCTAGTAGAGAAAAGTGCCGGCTTTTAAAATTCAAAACATTAAATTTATCTTTAAAAAAATAGGACTGGTTCGAGCTTTAATTCAAAACTTGTTTGCATGCATCTATATATTTGACCGACTAGTTGGATTTGACTAAAACAATTAAGGTGCTGACACACGGTACAACATTGCATGCAACATTGCACGCAACAGGACTGTTGCCAGCGTGTGTCTACCCCAAACCTGTTGCACGCAACGTATACAATAAATCTGAAGCTGAATCGCGCTCTACTCTTGCAACATTGCGCGCAACAAATTTTATCGTGTGAACATGGCTGCAACATTACCTGCAACATTTTGAAATTTCCAGCCAATCAGCTTGCACCAAATTTATAACTGCTGACCAAATATCTTAGCATAGCAGGCTGACACAAGCGATGTTGCGCGATTTTGTTGCAATGTGTGTCACCCTGATTCAAATTTGTTGCGTGCAATGTTGCACCGTGTGTCCGCACCTTTTGTCCTCTTGCCATCATGGCCTATGAGTCAATATTCCATTCGGCCGTCGGGCCGGTTCATGGGCTATTGACTCATTCAGGCTCGAAGACTAATTACTAAGTAGTGCATCGTTACTTACGACTTGAAGTCTGACCGTCAACTTGTTAATCTCAGCTTCTAGATCTTTTGCTTTCTGCTGCAAAGATTTCTTTTCCTTATTTGCTTCACTTTGTGCGCTCTTCAGCTGTGTTTTCAGCTTGCCTATCACGCCTTCCTTCTGCTCTAACTTTACCAGAATGTCTGTCTTTTCCTTCTCATGGTCTCTACTGATCTCCACTTTAGATATTTCAATCTGTTGATCATTTTGCCTTATTTCTTTGACTTCTTTTTCAAGACGTTCCTTCTCTTCAATGTAGACTGCTAGGGTTCCTTCAAGTCGACGTATTTCGGCCGTAGTACTTTCGTTACAGTTCTCCTTGGTATTCATCTTATTAAGAAGTTCTCCGTTTTCGTTCAGCAAGGATTCGATCTCATTCTGTCTTTCGTTTAGAGCTTTTTCTTGTTCTTCCATCACGGCGTCTTGTTCGTCTAAAACCTTTTTGAGCTCGTTCATCTCCTTTTCGTGCTGTTCAGAAGCTACAGCAAAAAAATTAAGAGTTTTAAGGATAGAAAGAGTTGTATCCATATTCATGTGTCTTCTCATGCGCAACCATTAAATAAAGAAATGGTACTCTAGGGAATGACACGTGATCTGAATTTGGAAAACCTTACGCTCAAGCTAGAGTTTTATAGAGCAGTTTTCGTATGACTGTGAAAAGCTCAGTGCTGTAAGCGTGACGTGCCGTGATGCTTTCTAGAATTTTAATTGGCTGATTTTTTCACGCGCAATGTGATTGGTCTGGCATTGCCGTGACTTTGGCGTGACCGTGTCCGCGCCGTGTTTATGCCGTGTTCCGGGTATTTGATTGGATGGAGAGTAAATTCTCGTGCAATGTGATTGGTCTGGCATTGCCGTGACCTTGGCGTGACCGTGTCCGCGCCGTGTTTATGTCGTGTTCCGGGTATTTGATTGGATGGAGAGTAAATTCTCGAGCAATGTGATTGGTCTGGCGTATCCCTAACCGTGTCAAGAACGCGTTCGTGCCGTGAGCTTTTCACAGTCATAAGAAACTGCACTAAAATATTTTATCTCGTCATGATGGTAGTCCACAGCATATCAGAGGGAAAAAATTCGCTAAATAAAACTTTTGCATTTGCCGCCAAGAGAGTATGCAAGGGAATGGAAAAATCAAACAAAAAATACTAAAGCAATACCTTAGTATTGGCATTGTTAATTTTAGAGGTATGATGATTACAAACACACACACACAAAAGTGGTTGAAACCAAAGAACGCAAAGGCACTTGGGATAGCTCTGAATCCTCCTCTTCTATCAAAGACACGTCAGTAGCAAGCTATTTATCATCTTACCACTAATAAGCATATCGTTCATCTTCTGCAACTCCTCTGCCTTGCCCTCCAGTTCAGTTATACGAGACATTTGTTTCTTCCTGTCTCCTCCCTCGCTCTCCATCACCTCTTTCATTTTCGCCACTGTGTTCTCTAAGGTCGCTTTTTCCCTTGCATGGCGTGCTTCAGCTTTTGTTAGCTTATTCTCAAGGTCATCTATGTTTTCTCCACGCTCTCTTATTATAGCTTGGTGTTCTACGAGAGTCTTCCACACCTTAAAAAGATTAAAAATAGGTGCTATTCATAGTTCCGCTTCCCTTAGTTACCCTTGCTATGTCTCACAAGTTCAACAAATTATCTAGAATATCTCAGAATTTAAAACTGTGATGGCGGAAAATATTTTATAGGTAAGATAAATTGCCTAGTTTTTTAAAGCGGATACTGTGTAGTTGTTTGTGGTACAATATTTTAATTCCACTTGGAAAACTGCTGCAAAGGTGATTATTTTGCTGTTGTCTGAAGGAAGAATTACAGTTATCCCAAAGAGATGCCTACCCATCCTCTTATTTTGTAGCCAACCACAACAATGAATGAAAAACGTATTAGTGTGAAGTAATGCGACGTCATTTCGCTTGCTAAGACATGTCACTTTGACAACGACGTCTGCATCAAAAGTAGCGTTCGATTCCAGTGTCCTATCTTTTCTAAATTCCGAGGTCGAATAAAAAAGTGGGTCGAGTTGCCATTACATTGCATTTTGGGCCTGATATAGACCCATGACCATATATAGACGCCATGATAGAAATATGTCCCAAAATGCACTGCAATACAGGTTTTGTACCATCACGTGTCGGCGCCCATAATACAGCATGGACTGCCTTTGGTTAGATGGCAGAACAATAAAATCCCTTTGCTCTCGGGAATGGACAGAATTCTTTCTCATGTAAAACGATTGTATTGTTCCTGCCATCTAACATGGCTGCCGTCACGTAATGATGAAAAGCCTCTACGCCAAAACGAAAGATAAAAATCACGAACGGCCTCAAAATGGTACATTATTCCAACCTTATCAAGTTCTTCTGACTTCTCTTTCTCTGCCTCAGATGACTTTTGTCCGATTTCTCTTACAGTTTCTTCTTTTTCCTCCAGCTGTTTTTCCCTGAACTGGATTCTTTCTTGAAGTTGGTTTATTTCTCTTTCTTTTGATTCTTCGAGCATCTAAAATGAAAGGAAATATCAAATCGGTTGAATTTTCGATCGATTGAAAGACAGATCCAATCAGAAGACAACAAAATCCGTTTTCTAATTTGCTCATGTTGGAAAGGTTGTCCCTTCAGCCTCAAGCCTGAACTCTACTCACCTGCAACCTTTCGACATTTCTTTTCAACTCCTCTTCAGCACTTTTAAGCTTCTCCATCAAAGAAGTAACTCTTTCATCACTCTCTTTTACATTTTCTGACTGCTGCAGATTTAATTCTTCAACTCTCTTTTCATACAGCTCAGCTTTGTTCTTCACATCTTCTAATTCCTTTATTTTCTCCTGTTTTTCATTCTTCGCGTTTTCTATTTCTTCTTTCATCTGTTCTAGAAGTTTTGCAGTTTCTTCTGTTTTTTCTTTCAACTCAGACTGTTGAAGGCGATAAACTTCAATCTTCTTCTCATTCGCTTCCAACTTCTCCTTATCTTTGAGACTCTCTTCTTTAACATCGTTAAAATTATTTTCTAACTCTTTTACTCGGTTTTCAGAAACTTCCAGCTTTTCCTGAAGTTGGAGAACCTCTTTGCTTTTTTCTTCTTGTTGTTTGGAAACTTCTTCAAACTTGCTTTGATATTCTTGTACCTTTTGCTTCAGTTCTTCAGTGTCCTTGTCAGCTTGGACAACTCTTCGTCGTAAAGTCCTGATTTCTTCTCTCGTCCTCAGATCTTTAGACGGTGTCTGTAAGCCTTGCCCTTTTTCCTTCGTTAGTTCAGAAATCTTTGCTTCCTTCTCACTTAGCGAGAGCTCCAGGCGTTTAAGAGCGTTATTTCTTGAGATGAGTTGAGAATTTTTTTTGTCTAAGGCTCTTGTTGTCACTTCAAGCTGTTTCTCCAGTTCTTTGATTTCTTTCGTCTTATCTTTATTCTTAGCATCAGATCGTTTTTCTTTTCTTTCGTCGTCATTCCCTTCTTCAGAGGCTTTCGAATTTTCCTTATTCTCCTGCTGTAGCTTGTTCTTAACATCCTCTAACTCGTTCACCAGTTCTTTGACTCTCAACTCCTTCGTTGCCAAGTTCTCACTTAGTTTCTCGATCTCTAACTTCGCTTTATCAAGAGATACTTTTTCTGTTTTCAATTCTTCCAGTTCGCTCAGTGTCGTTTTTAGCTCTGACTCTTGTTCTTTAACCTGCCTTTCCAACTCTGCTTGCCTCTTATTCGAAGCTCCAAGCTTATTCTTCATTTCTAGATCTTTCTTCGCGTCCGTTTGAAGTTCCATAAGCTGAGTGTTCTTGCTCTCTAAGGTTTTTTCTAGCGAAGAAATATTTTCCTTCGCTTCGGTAAAACATTTCTTTAGCTCTTCCACTTCTTGTTTAGCTTCCGCGATCTGGTTCTTGAGTTCCCCTTCTTTAGTTTTCGCATCATCTAAAGCGCACTTTATTTCTTCTTTCTCGAAACCACTCATCTCCATCTGTTCCTTCGCTTTTATGGAATCCGTCTCGGCCTTCTTCAACTGCTCCTTCAAACTTTCAAACCTCTTATCAGAATCGTCCTCAGAAACAGCTTTCTTCAATGTCTCAAGCTCATCTTCTAACTCGACAATCCTGATTTTCTGTTTGTTGTTTAGCATGACAAGATCTCCCTTATCGAGCTCTACTTGTTCGCGAGTTTCTTCAAGTGATTGCACAAGCTCCTTCATAAGTTCATCCCTAGCCAAGAGCTGCTCTCTCAAGTTGGCAAGCTTCGAAGCCAAAGCTGTTTCAAGACCCTCTTTCGAGCACTTCTCTTCGTTTTCTTTTTCGTGTTCTTTTTCTTTCTCCTTCTCCTTGTTTTTAGCATCGACAAGCTCATGGCTTAACTGCCTCACAGTGTCGTTCAGTTGGCCCAGAAATGATTCATTATTTTCTAACGCTTCTTCATGCTCTTTAATATTATTTCTCAACTTCTTCACTAGCGTTTCTTGTTTCTCCAAAAGATCTGTTCGCTCTACCAACAGGTTTTCTTTCTCTTCAAGATTCTGTTCTAATTCTTTCACACGTTTTTCACCTTTCTCCAACGATTCTGTCATCATTCTTGCCTTTTCTTCCAATTCTCTTTCATTGTTTTCAAGATTTTTCAGTTCATCGTTTTTCTCGTCAAGAAGGACCATCTTTTCTTCAAGAATGGCGTCTTTTTCAGTAACACTTTCTTCTAACTGGGAAACCATTTCTTTACTCTTTTCCAAAGCGTTGGAATTTTCTTTCACCAGCGTTTGCTGTTGTTCAAGATCACTTTGGAGCTTCTCTATTTCTTGGTAAAGATTTTGTACAATTTTATCGCTCTTTTCTTTCGATTCACATTCCTGCAATTCTTCGTCTAAAAAAAAAACAACAAATAAATAGAAGTTAGTAGGGCCTCATTTTGTTAAAAGATTCGCACAAGTGAGGGTAAAGACTTCCAGAAGTTTTCCATCTATAAATATAGAAATTCCTGACTCTACAGTCTCGTCCCTTGATGACCGACTGCTTTCAGTACACGTAAATTGAGTGTTTAACGAAAAATATTCAAAGCTTCTCAATCCATACATTCCATTTCAATTCACATTACCAAAGAATTCCTGAAATTTTTTAAAATTTGGTGAGGAAATGAGAATTTACAAGGAGTTTTCCAGTGCACTGGAAGAAAATGTCATAATTTCAGGAATTTTGGAAAAGTACGAACCCTGAATTATGGTTTTTCATACCCGCCATGTTGGCTGAATTTTCCAGGGATTCCAGGGGAAGTATGAACTCTGAATCCGATTTATTCAGATTATGATTTTCATAGTTTCCATGTTGGCTAAGATTTACTTTAATTTTTCCAGGAATTTTCATTTTTTCATTAATTCCCTTGGGAATTGGATATTTTTACCATCTCTCTTCTTCAAAACGTCTAACTATCAAACACTTATTATGAAGATATGGACGTTATTTATCAATACTTTTATTTATTCGATTCGGCAATACAAACAAAAATTACAGTTTTTACAAACGAAACTTTTCACTCTTCCTATCTAAAGGAAATTGCATCGCTACCTGCAGCGTGTAAGAATGCAGGCCCTATTACACGGTAAAAGTTGTGTTCAACGGCATTACGCGGCGCAACTTCGTCCCGAAACTTGTTCGCGACACAAGTTTCGGTAGCCTCCTTTGCAGCAGTTCGTAGGGACGTCACGCAACGTTGCGTGACGCCCCTAAGGACGGCTGCAAAGGAGCTAAAGTTTCAATTGCACGAGAAGATTCAAGTTCTACTTTTAGTGATACTTTCTCGCGACGAAAGTTTTGCAAAGCTTAAATAGCGTCGTGTAACACCCCCGTAAAATTTGTCTCGTAACGCCGTTTAAGTTTTAAAGTTTAGCCAAAAGTTTCAGCGTGTAGCAGGGCCTTGAGTATCGTTTTGGTGACGCTAATTCCATCTTCGTATAAATAAATAATGTATTGTGTGATCAAGAGTGACGATATAGTATTTTTTCGTATTTACAACATTTTTATTTTAGATATATAAGAATATATATTAGCCATTTCGAGGTTGAGAGAAAACTGGGTTGAGTTAGCGCTGCAGTGCATTGTGGGAATGTTTCAAAATATAGCATTCACCATTTTCCATACATCGGTTCACTGGTCAAACACAAAGCGCTCTAGCGAGGCGCCAAGGTATTTTCAAAGGATTATTCAAATTTGAACCTTGCAACCTCGACTGAATGCTTTGTCTTTTACCAGTGAAGCGATGTATTGAAAATGGTGAATGTATTTCATTCCCTAAAACAGTCCCAAAATGCACTGCAATGTCAACTGCAGGAATAAGGTAAGATTCTATTATTTTGTCTTTCAAGTTGAGAAGAACTTGGAATATTCTTCAAGAAAGTCTAGCACTGTAGCAGAAGAGCAAAATTGTCAAGCTCTCTCAAAAGAAATGATTCCTATTCTCATATTAGAATTCTCAAACTAAATGTACATCACTTCCTGGACATTCTAAAACTACAATATATAGTCAGCACAGAGTATCGTATTTTGTCTTTTTGGTCCCGTTTGAGTAAGCGTCACGTAATTCCCGCTTGCCGTGGCGTGACCTTAGCGAATAACCTTGGGGTGTTTTCTGTTTCCAGTCACACAATCCTGCGAAGTACAAACACCGCGTTACTCCCAGACAGAGTCTTGACACGAAAACGAAAGTTTTGATGAAAGGAAGCTAAAAACGTGCACTCGTAAAGATGGCCTAAATTAGTGCTAAAACTAACTAACAAAGAAACTAAGCAAAGATACGAGGGAGAGGGAGAGAGAGAGAGAGAGAGAGAGAGAGAGAGAGAGAGAGAGATGCTTTATTACCGAAAAGAAAAAATTTTTTGTTAAATTCAACCAACATGTCAACTATGAAAACCAGAAATCGAAAAATTATTGTTGTTCAAAGAAACCAAGCAAAGATACGAGGGAGAGAGATGGTTTATTACCGAAGAGAAAAAAATTTTTTTTTGTTAAATTCAACCAACATGTCAACTATGAAAACCAGAAATCGAAAAATCAATGTTAAACCCAAACTTTCAAAGCTTTTCCATTTCAAACCACGTGACATCCCTTGAGTATCATTTCTTTGTTTAACGATTGCTCATGAGAAAACACGTGAATATGGATACAACTCAAACAAAGAATCTTATTCTCGAGAGAATGACATATGGTCTGAAATGGCAAAACATTATATTCCTTAATAGATTGGATCCAATGACAGAAGATGATGAATTGACGACCCTTAACACTCCAATGTATGCGGGCTTGGCCTCAAATCCAGACGTTGCTTGTTTTGTTATTCTAATTACCAGCTTCAGAAGTTAGACTAAGCCCCCATACACTGGAGTGCAGAGAAGCCATTATTTACCAAAGTTATTTCATATTCTCGATGTTATTCAATCATAGCAAAGTCATCTCAATCTTTACCGTTTTTGACGTCCAAATCTTTCTCTAGTTTTCGTATAGCTTCGTCTTTTTCTTTCAACAATTCGTCTCGTTTATCGAGCTTGATCTTAGCAAGCTCAAGCTCCTTACTGGACGTCTCTAGAGCCGACTGTAAATCCATCATGATCTCTTCCTGAAAATCAACAAAACAAAACGTTATGAAAAATGAATTGTAAAGATATACATTTTTAATTTGATTGATTTGAATTAATTACTTTCTCTAGATTTCTCTAGAACTCGTGTTTTTGTTGTTTTTGTTTTTTCTCGTTTTTTTCTTTTGAAGATTGACAAACGTTTAATTTTTGTGAAAGTAACCTCGATACAAGTGAATCAAACTCTCTCTACCTGTGCTTTAAATCGATTCTCATCCTCTTCGATAGCAGATTTCAACTCATTCACCTGTGCTGTCAGTTCCTGAAAAAAAAAAAAAAAAGAATACAGGTGATTGGGTAATAAGCCACTTTTTGAGCCTTAAACAAAGTGAATTTTGGTCTATCTTGCGTACATTCATCGCCATGTAAAACGTGATGGTCAAAACATATTTGTACCCAAACTAGACCACTTGCATTTGCTATCAGTCAGTAAAAGCCAAAAAAGTTGCATTCTGGTATAGTTTGGGTAAAATAATCACAGTCGACAGAACCAAAGTTACAGCCATTCTCAATCACACGCGCCGCTCTAGCGATTGTTTCTGTGGCGACGAAGAAGCTTTTGGTGGACGTCAATCAATGCGTTTCAATGACATTCTATAGGCAAGTGCCCTTATAGCTTTGTTTTTTCCGACAATGTTGTGAAAACGCCTTGTGATTGACGTCCACCAAAACCTTCTTCGTCGGGACAGAAACAATTGCTAGAGGGCGCGTGTGATTGAGAATGGCTGTAATATGCAATTACCTCGACTTTTACCCGTTCAGCATGAAGTTGAACGCTTGGGACCCATTCTTCATCCTCGTCTTCCTGTTTCTCAATGCGCGCACGTTTACGAGTCTTCTTGATGGACTTGGCTAACAATTCAATCCTACGCTCACACTTCTCTTCTACAGCTGTTACCTCCTCTTGAATTCTCTCGCTAAAAAAAGATTCCTTCTTTAACTACGTTTTCAATTTTTTTGTTTTTGTTTCAAAACTTGTCATACATTTTTGTTGCAAGTTTCAGACAAATTTGCATGTCTCGATGGGTTCCTATAAGGATTTCAGAGTCATTGTGAGACTGATTTCAAGTTGGATTAATCTTACCTGTATGCCGATTCAATAGCAACCAGTTGCTCAGCCATCTCCCCACACACTTCTTCTCGGATTTTTACCTCTAACATAGCTTTGGACTTCTTTTCTTCGATGAGCTGTTCTTGTAAGACTCTCACAAGGTTCTCAAGTTGCTGTGGTAAAAAAAAAACTGAACGTGAATTTTCATGGACGGAGCATTACACGTATTTTTCAAACGAAATCATGGTTTGGTAGCTTTCATAGGATATTCCCATCAAGAAAGAAAAAAACCAATAGCTCACCTTCTGGTAAGAGACGACATCATTCTCTTCATCCTCTTCTTCATCTTCATTGATACGTTCACATCTTCCACCTGCTGGGGTACTTAGTGCACCATTCTCCCAGGGGATTGACATCCTGGCTGCTTTTGATTGGACGGGGAAAGCAAATGATGCGCGGAAACTCTTTTCGACGGGAGGGAGCATGTCTGACGGCTTGCATACCTTGGTCGTGACCTAAAAATGTTTGTAAGACTTTACACTCATATTTCTTTACTAGGTGGAATGCATATGAGTATACGTTTTGATTTCCCATTGTAAGACTTTTACAGCAATATCATCTGGGCTGATCTAAGTCAGGGCATAGAATTGAACTTATGGGTAGCATCTTGGTTAATGCGTCGCCTTTCACCACTGTGAATCCAACGGGTCGGGTCGCTGGTTTGAGCCCGGCGGTCGTCACGTGTGAATTGAGTTTGTTTGATGTGTTGTTCTCTCCTATGCTACAAGGGTTTTCTCCGGGTTCTCCGGTTTCCTCCCTCCGTAAAAATCATTATGTGAGTTGAGCGTTGTGTGCGTAAAATATTGAATGTAGTGGTAGTGCGTATGAGCGAATCGAGTGTCCCCATTTAGTGCAAGAGCGCTAGAACGACTAGACACTTACATAAAGATGGAACTTTTTTAAATTTTTTTATAGCTAACTCGTAAATAGAATTGGAAATTAGCTTGTTAGGTTTTGAAGTGAGGAAAACTGGAGAAAAAACCCTTGAATCAAGAGAACAAACTCTACACAGTCACATGTGATGCCGAGTCCAGGAATTGAAGCCAAGACCCCATAAGTGAGAGAGAAATACACCACCCATTATTATCATCATGTTACACACATAACTAACATGAGTGCGTGTTGTCGTATACCTGTTTAGCAATGGCTGAAAACTTGAGGGCGTGGTAGGTCTCATCGAAAGTAGCAGCACACTGGTTGATATTGACAATCATGGATGCCTTGCCTTTACCACAGAAGAATCCCTGGAACAACCGAGTCAGCTTGCTCTCTCTGAAGGGGATTATCTGTGGGTGATTCCTGGAAAAATGTGGTAGATTCATATAAGAACCTACGTAATAGGTAAATTACGAGCCTTGTATGAAACGACTGAAGAAGAGGGCCAATGGGCCTTTCACAACTTCAAGTCGCATAAAAAATGAGCCAGCTCAACTAGAAACCCTGGACAGCTGTTTTGGCCTGTATTGGGCCTCATCAGCACGGTGTATCTAGTGAGATGGTAGAATCCCACGAAAAAGTAGTACATGTTCCCCTGTGGTAGATTCATATAACCTCCTTGCTTTGCGGCTTGTATTAATGAAACCAACATAATTTTCATTTGTGAATGGAGTTTTTGAACAAAACATCACGCCACACAGATCAATAATGTGAGTTTCAAAGCAAGATGGAAATCAAACTTTGAATAATAAACTGAATCTTTGAACCTCGAAAGCAACACATCAGTGGGTTTCACTGTAAAGTATTTTTTACACATATTTAACCACAGTCTTCCTTGCTACGCACTGATAGAGACAAACATTTCTACAGGTTAATCGGCAGTAGACTACCATTCATTTAATAAATTATAGAGCACGGTTTCCATGTAGCCTTTAAGTACTCTGACGATGTATTTGATTGACAAGAAATCATGTGGTACATGTTAGAGTGCTTTTACGACCACACTTATTGGAATTACTTCGACCAACAAGAGGTAGGAGAGCTCTAGTTTAAATCATAATGTACTTACTGGTGTAACTGATTGTACCGCAGACAGTCTAAACATTTCCCTAGAGTCATGAGAGATGTATTGATGTTCCCAGCTTCTTTGAGTCGATCCCCTGTGTTCTGGGTCTTGGTGTAGCGTTCTGATCCAGCAAGATCAACAAAGGATAACCTGCAAACCCATTATAAACGCTAATGAATAAACAATCGTAATAGTTATCTAAAGCATTCCTCAAGCATGGAATCCTGTTGCTCATCGTAAGCCAAGGTTAGTTTATACTGTACTTGGTAAAGCAATTTATGAAAACCTTGAATGAAAGGACGGAAGAAAGAAAGGGAGAGAGATGCAAGTAAGGAAGGAAGCAAGGAAGGAAGCAAGGAAGCAAGGAAGGAAGGAAGGAAGGAAGGGGTTGACAGATGGGCTCAGAGCATGAAAAAGATGAATGCACAAAGGACTGCATGGGATGCTCAGCCGGATAGATATCATAAATGAACAGAACAGTATGGCATTACCTGCTAACCCTAGCTGCATGAGGATTTTCTACATCTACGACTCTAAGCACTTTTATAGTGAAGATACAATGGCTGGAAAATGAAGAAAAGAAACACACTTTAATTTTTTTTAAATGAAAGACTTATCATACTAAATATTCTTATTAGAGGAAGTGGATACTCAGTCTCCCGATTCAGAAGCATGGGTCTGAATGAAATTGAACAAATTTTTCCCGAATTCACTTGAATTCACAAAAAAACAATATGGCTCCAAGTCAATCAGTTGGACTTGATGTGTTCATACATTTACTAACTGTATTTTATCAAGACCATCCTCAACTTAGAACCATGAAATTCGGGAATTCGGAAATTGATTTTTGCAAATGGAGAAAATTGAATTTAAAAAGTTGTCCCAAGTGTGGGTTCCATTAACCTTTGTTACTTTTTCTGCTCATTTTGCTGCTCAGATTTAAAAAGCTCGTATTTTTTTCAACACGATAGTATTCCTAGATGTAAAATATATTTTCATCACTGCAGCAGAAGTAAGCCTCACTATTACATAACATTAAATGCTTCAAAGCACAAGGTGCAACAACAGGGAAGCTAAATGTATGTGGTTGATGACAAATAATAATAATAATAATAATAATAATGGATCTCTAATGATCTCATAATAATGGTTTCTCTGTTTCTCTGTTGGAACTCTATTTCATCTTGATTGTAGTTAACATAAATTATAATCTACCACCCGCTGGAAGAAACCAAAGACACATTATTCTATGTAAGATGAGTGCGGAAAGAATACACCATGGTAGAACAAGTTGATCTTAGCTTCATGTACTATATACTCAATTGATAACTTTTAGTATATTTCATCTTTTTTTTTTCTGTTTTGTATCATACACCTTTTATAGATTATTGAAAATTCTTCTTTATTTTATTTTTGTATCATACCAATTTTATGGATGTAAATACTATATATTATACTTAGTCCACATTGCCCAGGCTAAGCCCGCAATGACGTTGATACATTTAGTGAGATTTTATCAATAAAGTACACCATAATAATAATAATAATAATAATAATAATAATAATAATAATAACAATAATAATGTTTATACAGGAAGCTCTCATCACCAAGGTGTTTTTTTTAGAGAGGTCCTGCAAAACATTATTTCTTCCCGCAATTATTGTCAGGAAAATTCAAGAATATTTCTCTATATCTACCTTTGTTTAAGCTCCTGTTCAAAGCTAGGAACTTAGTTTAGTGCATCTTTGTCACTATTTTTGTTAAAAAGACTCTTACCCCATTCACACCAAAGCTTAAACATGTTTAAAAGTGGTTTAACTAAACAGGTTTGGAAAACTATCTATGAATACTGCACAATATTCGGTAAAATAATGCATGTAAACTATCCTTTGTCTTGCTCTGACGATATTTTAGAAAATTTCATTATATTGTAGGTCTCTAGTCTTTTTTCCCCCCTCATAAAATACAGTTTAACTAAACATGTTTAGGTGTGAATGGAGTATCTGACTGCTTAATAAACTTGGTTATATAACTTGCATAATTACCTTCTGCTTGATGCTTGATTCAGCTTGGTGGCCGATATTCTTTGATTCTTCTTTCCAACCCTGAGTATCTGTTTCACAATAATATTGTTGATTAGAAAAATTAAGATCATTCGTTATGAGCCCCAATTTCTGTGACAAACGACATATCAGCCAAATAAACGCTGATCAGTCACCAGCAGCCAGCATCTGCAAATCCAAAACTAGAACTCCAAGCAAGTTTTTTTTACAAGTTTTTTTAGTTAATTAAGGCAAGGAAAAAAATATGCACATATTGGTTTCAATACCTTATAAGCTTCATCAGCACTGGATACGCACACTTCTCTCAAGCCTGCAAAAAAAATGAATAATGTAAATGCCTCTGGATTTTTGTCTGGAAATGGTTCCTGATCATACATGTATATTGATCCAATGAGTCTAATGTGGCAACTCACTCATATCATATCAATATTTGTCCATTGAGCAGCCAATATTTAGGGACGGACCATTAGATTTTTGATAGGGGGGGGGGGGGTGTTGGGCAATAACCAAACAAATATTCAAGCACAACTTTAAAGATTGAAAAAAATTGTGCATTAGAAAAGTGCCAGAAAAAAAAAATTCCTATACAAAATAAATTTCCCACCCCCTCCCCCCCCTCAAAAATCTAATGGTCTGTCCCTTATAGCCCTGCACTTACAATATAACCAACCCATGTCAAATTAATTTTTGTGAGGTGTTACTCACCTTTGACATAAGGATTCCCATTTTTGTCATCTCCAAGTTTCAGAGTGACCCTCTTCTTTCCTTTCCCCTCAGGGCACGGCTCAAGCAGATCAAAAATTAACTCATTGTAAATTTCAGCAAAGGAAATCCAGACAGAAAACTTGATGGGTCCTTGGGCGTCAACACTGAGAGTTGTGTTATCCGCTAGTCTTGATGTGTCTTCATCTTCTGTTATATCATGATCTACAAAAAAGAGATCCATCATTTTCCATTGACAACTTCAGCTGAGAAAAGGCAAACTCGAAATCAAGGTACTGCTTTAGCAGTGTAGGTTATGTTATTGAGAACAATTTTTACTTTGTTTTTGCAACTTTTATGAGCAGTTGGATACGGAAATATGTAACAACTCAATAGCTTTAAAGAGATTGTTATGTACTACCTGTCGTCTCTCCATCTTGGCTTTTTAATGATGCTTGAAGTAAAGAGTCTTCTATAATACTTCCTTTGGAAAAATCATTGGAATCCTCAAGTTGAAGGAATGAATTGAGATCAAACTGCTGTGGATTAGAATTAATGTTGGCTTTTAATTTATACAAATACACTATGAACGGTGACTGAAAACAGACTAACTAATAACTCACAGATCAAACCCTGAACAACCTCTGGATTGATCTAAGTCAGGGCACCACTAACTCAGATCAAACCCTGAAACAACCTCTGGGCTGATCTTAGTCAGGGCACGGCATGGATTTCTGGGGTGTCTACTAATAATCAAGAGCCATACAATCTCTTTTTTCACAAAATCACAAAATATTTAGCTGTACTTCGTGAGGGGAAATTTAAGTTAAACATTTCAAAGCAAAAAGTTTGTTCTCACCTCTTTATTGAGTGACATTAGAAGTCCATTCCGTAAAGCCCCCTCCATGTGTTCTTGTTTTTCGTTTATTTTAACCACATCGCAGAAGTATCTTGGCTTCAGATTCATGCGAGGGTATTGTTTGTTCTGTATGCTATTGAACAAGACATCTAGAGTCCTTGGTAGGATTCCCCCATCCTTTGGTGTTCCTTGAATTGTATATGTCTGAGAAAAGAAAATAAACACATTTGAGATGAAGGAAAAAAAGATTCGATGTACATGAGTTTCAATTATGAGGAACGATCAAGTTTGCATAGCAGTAGTACACTCGCTTCTCACCTCTGGGGTCTAAGGATTGATTCCTGGATTTGGTATGATACATTATGTATATGAATACAGTAGTTTGCTATGGTCTGTGAGTTTGTCGTGCCCTGACATAGATCAGCCCAGAGGTTGTTTCAGGGTTGGATCTGTGAGTTATCCATGCCCTGACTTAGATCGACCCAGAGGTTGTTTCAGGGTTTGATCTGTGAGTTAGCCATGCCCTGACTTAGATCAGCTCAGAGGTTGTTTCAGGGTTCTATTTGTGAGTTAGCCATGCCCTGACTTAGATCAGACCAGAGGTTGTTTCAGGGTTTGATGTGTGAGTTAGCCATGCCCTGATTTAGATCAGCCCAGAGGTGGTTAAGGGTTTGATCTTGCGGTGCCCTGACTTAGATCCTAAGTCTAATATGAAACTAAGGGAAACATAATAAATAAATTTTAAAAATCTAGTTAAGTTATATGAAGAAAATCAGAACAATATCTGTTTACTTTTGGGTACTGGGATATTAAAATCACAACACACCTTCCCAGAATTTGTGATTCCATAAGTAAAAACCAGACAGTTCTGTCCATCCATAAAATCCTTCAACAGATTTAAATTCGTGTCGTCAAAGAACTGTTTCTGTGTTGTTTCTGGTCCAAAAACACGAGAAAAAGTAAAGCGATGTGTCACTTCTCGCCCACGTTTCTCATTCTTGAAGGTGAAGGAATCCTTTGGCGCGTTCAAATTTATAGCAGAATCTCCGTCGATCTCCATGCAATCTTGATCCTGAGATAGATCTTTCTCTTCTGCTGAGAAAGGACGAATTCTTAGGTAGACTTTCATGCACTCTCGACCATTATTTTCGAGTACATTAGAGTTAGTTTTTTCAATATCAGCAAACTCGCCCAACAAGTTTTTGCGAATCCCGCCATTTTCTAGTTGCTCTTCTAACTCCTCTTCTGCGTCATCTAGGCCTTCTTCGCCGTCTGAAATGACCTCAAATGGCTGGTCAGGCATTATTGACTCGATAAGAAGCTCTTAGGGTGAAAATATTTGGTAAAAGTCGCTGAATTTTAAGTAAATTGGACATAAATTTTCGGTAAAACTAAAAACACTTTCTTCTCGAAGTTCGTCTGCAAAATTTGAATCCCGTCACGTTATGGGAGGTTTGTTCTGATTGGTTAAAAGGGAATTGAATCAGCCAATCAGAGTACACTATTTGTAAGACCGCTGAGTTTTGGGCTTGTTTTCTCTATGTGGGCTCCCTGTGATTTCACAAAAAATTTAAAAAATTTGATACGAAAAATTGATTTGAGGACGATTTGTACGGGTTTTTTTGCATTATTTTATTCTCAAGTAAGTGTCAAATTAATGAATTGAACATACAATACATATAGGTACAAATTACGATTTTATTGATTTGATTTCTACTACAATAATTTAAGTATAAAAGAGTATGAATCTTGATAATTTTGCTAGTTAGTATTTTCCACTGATTCTTAACATTTAAAAGCTTATGTAAAATTTTTTGTGTATGTATTATTCATATTCCTATCCCACCCCTCCCCCTAATATTTTAACTTAAATTCAATGCAAAGTGCATGCAGTCCTCATAAAGTTTCTATGCACTGGGCTAATAGGTCTCAAGATGCATTATAGGTTAATAAACCTCCTCGACTTGGGCATAATGTTTTCCCATATTTTCAGGCTGTGTGTCATTCCCTTGAGAATAAAATTCTTTGTTTGAGTTGTATCCATATTCATGTGTCTTCTCATGTGCAACCAAATGTAATTGTTAAACAAAGAATTGATACTCTAGGGAATAAAATGGAAAAAAAATCTGCCCTAGCTTAGTGGCTAAATAGTCGGTGGCTAACAAAACTATGGCCTTCGTTCTGTGATCAAATTCAAAGTATTAGATGCCTGGGGGGGGGGGGGGAGGGTACTCCGCCAGAATTTGGGTAGGGCTGTTCCGCTGGGATTCTGAAAGGGGTACCCTGTTTATGACAAAAGATATAATTTATTGCACTGAGTTCCTGTTTCAATTATCATGTCATCTTGCGTATCGTTTTTTTATGACCATAATAATCAGTTTTGATGCATACGAAAGGAGAAACCCTGAATATGACAGGAAGCTCAGGAAGAACTTGGGGGTTTGCCTTGCTCTCCTTTCATGCTTTTGTTCCAATTCTGTCTTACCAAAGGAAGCCTGAGTAAGGTACTCTTATATCTTAACTGTAAAAAGAAATGTGTGTAACTATAATTTGTAACATCTAATAAAAGTATTTTTTTCTTCAGCTAACCACTTTTTGGCATGTGTGTTTGTGGTTCTGTTTTTTTGTCCCTGCATGGGATTCAACGAATTTTATCCTTGAAGAAAAAAGGAAAGAAAATGGACTGTTTATGCAAGGTAAGTCACATTCTCTATTGCAATCTTTTTCTTAAAGATACATCATAAAAATGTAGAAAAATTAATGTTAATTTCTTAATTATGGAAAGCACAGGTTTCATAGTGACAAGAGCACTCTTAAGTCACCTCTTATCAACATATGCAGCAATCAAACCAACAATTCAATAATGTTTGATTCCTGAAGTCAGTGTCAATTTGCTTGTTAATGCTACTCTGCTGTGCTTTGAGGGTTTTCCTCTGGATTCTCTGGTTTTCCTCCCTCTATATAAAAATCAACGTCTAATCCCCGGGGGGTGGGGGTACTCCTATATATGGACTACATATGGGGATGATCCGCTGAACAGGGTATGGTTTTTCGAGCTTCTTGTCATAAACAGGGTATGCACTTTCACTCAAGTTCCAAGTTCTTCCCGAGTTTCCTGTCATATTCAGGGTTTCTACTTTCATATTGATCAAAGCTGGTTATCATGGTCCTATAATAATGATACCCGAGATGACATGACAATTGAAACAGGAACTCAGTGCAATAAATTATATCTTTTTTTGTCATAAACAGGGTCTACAAATTTGAGTTTTTTTGTCATAAACAGGGTACCCCTTTCACAATCCCAGCGGAACACCCCTACCCAAATTGTGGTGGAGTACCCCCCCCCCCCCCCCCAGGCATCTAATACTTTGAATTTGATCACAGAACGAAGGCCATAGTTTCGTTAGCCACCGACTATTAATTAGCCACTAAGCTTGTAAAAAAGAACAGACATTATGATGCTTTGTGTGAGTATTCTCCATCAGTTGGTCGTATGACAAATTTATCAAACACTACATTCATTCCTGCGTTTGTCGGTGCGCAGCAGTAAAGTCCTAACTGTATTGGGTGGCCTGTGGATTCCATATGAGTGATTCGCATGAATTTCCATTGGTCGTCACTACCAGACCGAGGTTTATATTCAATCTGTAATTAATCATAAATTAATTTGATCAGTTATCAATATTTGATTTGTAAATATTTAATTATTCCCAAAGAATATATTCTTACTACATAATCATCATGTATTTTGTGTATTCTAAGGGCTAGTTTGCTGTCATGCCAGTCTTGTGTGGACCAGTCACTCCATTTATTTGTTACCACACAACTTAATCTAAATTTGCCATCCACAAACTCTATTCCCTGAAGAAGAAAAAAGAATTAAAAACAGCAAGTATTAATTATTTGCATTCATCATCACCATCATCACCACCATTATTATCACTATCATCATCATCACCACCATCATCAACATCATCATAATCACCATCATCATCATCATGATTATCTTCGCCACAAAATTATCATCATCACATACCACCTTTAGCCAACCCAATTATCTTACCGTTTTCATCCATTTCTCATTTCCCATTCTGATCATAATGCCTGCCTACCAACAAAAATATCAAATAAATTATATACTTCATCATTACAAACGAAAATAAAAATTTATTAATATCTTTAATTTTAATCCAATACCATGATCAAAAGATTATACATTCACCTGATCAAACTGATTGAAAGCTGTCAAATCAAATGACGTCTCTATAATACACATTTCCTGTTTAACCACCAGATGTAACAAGTGACCATTGTCTTTGATTATCTCTGGTTTATAGTACGTTCTTTGGGAGAAGAAAAACAAAATAATAAATAGACTATTTACTTGAAAACTCAAGTATTTGTCTAAGAGGAGATAGGTCGGCACAGAAAATACCCTATTAATTCAGTAAATTACAATAATAGTGTAGTTTTCATGTGACTGAAATTAGCTCGCGGCATGAATGCAGTCATGGCATGGTAAGGCAATGCCACCAGACCAATCACACATATTGCGTGATAATTTACTCTCCATCCAATCAAATGCCTGGAGCATGGTACAAACATGACATGGACACTGTCATGCCAAGGGAAATGCCAGACCAATTAGATTTTGATGGGGAAATCAGCCAATCAAAGTTTTTTAGACATCTGCATAGTTGTGGCAAGGCAAGACAGCACTAAGCTTTTCACAGTACTGTGATACAAAAACTGCTCTGTCTGGCAATAATGGTGCTAGGGAAATATTATTTATCCATCCCTCCTTCAAGAAGAAGAACTTTATTCGTACCCATTATAACATTATTTTATAATTTGATACATTATTTATGTTAAACAGATTGAGGGGTACCTACTTCCAAAAATAACTAGAAAGCTAAAAATGATTGGAAGTCGGTTTACATATTCTTAATTAAAAGTCATTACATTTAGGGTCGGGATTTCTGCTATTTACAAATATAATAATGAGATCTTCCTGTGAGATATGGAAGAAGAGGGGATTTAACCTCACTGATTTGGGCCTAAAACATTTCCACAGCTTGTTAGTTCCAAAGTATTTGAAGCAGACTCTCCTGAGCAAGTTTAGAAAATAATGCTACTTGACTTTACTTCCATATATTTCAAATCACTTACCGACGCCAAAAGTCAGTCTTCCCGTACTAAAATTTAAAAAAGAAAATAGTGATAGTAGTAATAAAAATAGAATAAAACAGATAGGCTAAGTCAATACTTTATACAACTTTAGATAAAGAACTTTAATCACGATAAAATCTAAGGTATATAGTAAAAAGCTTGTGGGATCGTGTAAATAAACACAGTTCATCGTTAAAGTTTTGACGTGGAACATCATTTCATACTCTTAAAGTATATAATCTTTAAGCTTGATTTCTCGGGAATTTAAATATTATACTCGTCATCCGATGTTTCTGAAAGCTTTCATAAGCCAAAGTCTAATAAAATAGCGCTGTTGCATCCAGGGTGTTGCAATATAATATTGAACATCATAAAAGTTCTGTACTCACAGGAACGACTTTCATCCCACTAGAACCGTTCTGTCTCGTACGAAACTCAGCCGGTGGATTAAACCACATGAAATCTGGGCCAAGTTTATCGACTTTGAAATCTAAAGCAATACTAAACTCACTTCCGACTCTTGGTAAAGACGCCATGTTTGTTGTCAAACAACAACTATTTATAGGAAAGCTGGAATGGAACTCGAGGACTTGGGAGCGTGAGAATATGTCTGTGACTAACATTTCTTTAGGAGCCCTCTTATTTTTATTTTTCAATGATTTTCGTTTAGTAGCAGGTAAATACTCTGCTTTAGTGGAAAGCAGTATATGAGTTTTCCTGTTAGCTAGCCGTGACTTAATAACTTCGATCTGATCCCATAGGTTATATACCTATTTCTAAAAAGGTTGTAGGCATCGCCAAGGGCGATAGAGAATAGGCAAAAAGCTATAGGTCATAGACCATTTCAAGATCCAAGAATAGCAGGACTGATTTTTGTTTCTGCTTCTTATTCTCGTCAAGAACATGGATTTACTGTACATTGAGACTGATGCAATAATGTTGTATTCAAAGAAACCATTTCTATGATGGAATGACCTATCGCCTATGGCCTTTGGCGATGACAACGTTTTTTGAAATAAGTATATATTGATTACACACGGGGGAAGACAAAAAATGAAATCAGTCTTTCCTGTTCCCTTAGACATGCCTCCTCCCATTTCCCCATTCATATACTCATATGCACACAGGGTGAAGGACGTCACGGTTTGTTTACATCGGCTAAAATGTAAAAATTTAGACTAAATTTAAGCTTAATTCTCTTCTTTCGAGATATTTAGCGTAATATTTAGTTGTTCTTGCCATCACCAGCTCATAAACCAAATTTCATTGTAATTTAAGATGTGTTGTTGTCATTATATTCCATCCCCCTCCAGCGACATGATGCCTAGCATTAAAACAATGGTTTGTTTTGATGTGACGTCATTATGAATTAGGGTATTTCCCGGTATTCCAAGGAAGTGTGCAGATGAGTGAGACTACGTGAAGAAGGGAAAATCTTAAAGAAAAAGTAAGTCAGCCGTAATATTATTACTTTTACTAGTAAAAAATGAAACTAAGACGTATTGGATAGAATTTCTGAAAGTATGGGCCTCAACCGGGAACAACTTTAAATGGATATTATTCTGGATGAAGGTCGGGAAGTCGATCGGAGTGGAGGCATTGTGAGCGAGAACAGAATTTCAAAATCGGTCGTGATTTACATCATAAGTGAATTCTGAATTCTTTCAAGACTCTTCAGTATCCAACTGGATCTATAGGAACTCTTAAGAGGGCGTCTCTGTAACAGCGTGCCACTCGATCTGGGCTCGAAAAATAGATTTCTTTTATATTCCTACCATCGAAAGTACTATCTATCCTCACTACAAAATTGCAGTTAGAATTGTTCTAAATTCTTTTTTCCACCCGCTATGCGAATTTTTGTCCATCGACCCCAAACCAGTGAAAGACGCCGATTTTCGAGGTCGGCCGAGGGCTATTTTCAAAGTCTGTTTTCTCGGGTTTCTCTGCACATAAAAGCTAATTTTTCTATCCAGAACTTTAGTCTAGTGTAACTTCTGCATAAAAACAGTAATAGTTTTTTTTGGAATGCGCGAATTCTGAAAAATAATCCTAACTGATCGAGACTACTGAAAGCGTGACATGGAAAGCTAAGATTATGAGACCTCGAATATTGCAAATTTCTCATTTGTGGCACCTAATCCAGCCCTAAAATATCATTCAACCTCGAGATAAGAAGCTATTTTATAGATGTGTGCAATAAAATTTGCGGCACATTGCGTTTCTACGAAATAAGCTAAGTTTCAAATTGTTCTATTTTCAGTTATTTCCTTGCGTGACACGACAGGTCGTTGGGTCTGTGACGGCTACTTCTTTGCTCATTATCCTCAAACCATTACCTAAAGTATAATATGATGAATTAAACCTTAACTTTACAATATTTGTTCCATTATAAAAGATTTCAATGATCTACGGCTTCATTTAATAGTGTTTCTATAAGTTGTTTTGAAATTCCACCGCACAGTAATTTTTTATATTTGAATATCTCGAGCTCCGCGGGAGGTCAATCGTTATTTGTTTATTTAATTATAGTAAATTTAGTAAAGAAATCCTCGCTTAGTAATATCTCGAAACACCCTAAAAAGATCCAAAACTGAGAACTGTTCTTGCCTGTAGAGCTGAATATTTCTAGTTTTTTTACGTTGTAAGAAATATATCATTGATATCTTTGTCACTAGTCATTTAACGTTCTCAACGTTTATTTCCTTTATAAATTATCCATCATTTTCTATTGTGAAAAGGTATTTCGTCCTTCCGATATTTTCGAACTCCATATACTATCATTTTTTCGAAAAATACTTTGCAGTCTTGACTGTTCTTCGGCTGAGATGACGATTTTTGCAACAGGTGCAATCAAACGTATGAATTCATTCATAACTACAGAACAAGTGATTGTGAAAATTATGATCATACAGGGGCGGTGGTTCGGAAGTGGGGGTTGCGGGTACTGGCTCCTCCAATAATTTTGAAGACATAGAGCTACTCTGTAGATATGCTTCAAATAAACCATTATTATTATTATCATTATTCAATCAATGAATCAATCAATGCTCATTTCTCTTAGAGAAACATTCAGCTCTCACTCTACTCGAGTAAGTCCAACTACTTTGAAGCCAAGCCATTATGAGTTGCGTCTAAAGCATTCTTTCAAAATCTGTGATGGTTGTTGATATTTCTGAAATCTTTGGTAGATTGATCTTATTGATGTTTTTATTGGACGGCCTTTTCTTTTGTTGTTGTTTTGTTGTGATTATCATTATCATTATTATAATCATCGTTATTGTTATTATTATAATTTAATAAATCATTATTATCATTATCATTATTATCATGATCATCATCATCATCATCTTCATTACAAAAGCAAATTATTTGTTTATCTATATGAGTTCGGAACTAACATCATCTTCAAGGCGATTTTAAAACAGTCAATCAGTACAGGCTGTTTTGACGTGCTCCTCCTAGTCCTCCAATGGATAATGTTCAGCTTCCACCGCCCCTGTCGTGTACTCACTGAACTAAGATTAAATGCTTACAATGATCTTATGAATTTATATAGCGCCTTTTCTATATGAATTTAATCAAAGGCGCTTTACATTGAGTTGTTAATGACAGATTGCTTTTTATGCAATTTACAAGCATGAGAGATGGTTAGTATGAAGTGTAGGCACTGAGGGTGATCACTGCCCGGGTTTCTTTACGTTCTCAGTGGTTCTTTTACGTCCCTCCGATGTTGGTTAGTAATGATGATTGTGGAGGGACGAGACCGCCATTTAAAGTGGTCATCTGAGCCACTTGAAAGCCTAACCGGCAGCACTCTCTTCTCAGTTATTTTAAGACCCTGAGTGTTGGTCCGGCTGGGACTCGAGCCACGACCTCCCCACGAAAGTCCCAATGCTAAGCCAACTAGCTGAGCCAACCGGTTTGCGGTATAGCTAGCTAGCACTACTGATTCTACTGCGGAGAACACTTGCATTCCTTAATGACTTCCCCAACCAAACGCAAGAGCTCTGCCTTAAGGTCTTTAGATCTAAACTGTACTTCAAAGTGATTAAGTATTTTTTTTAAGCATTGCAACATTGAAGGCTGAGATCTTGTTTCTTTGATATAGTAGGCGCAAAGATCGTACGTGTCATAATGGGGTGTTGCAGGCCAATATGCTATGCTCATGATCAATTTCTTGTAACAGCAAGGGGGGGCTAATTGAGTTTGGGGGGGGTCTAATTGAGTTTCTTTCGTCAACACAACGGAAAACAATATAAAAAGTATCGTTTTTTTCTGCTGAAGGGGGGGCTTCAGCCCCACTTTGCCCCCCTCCCCCCGTCCTGGATCCGCCCTTGAACAGATTCATACGTTCTGACTCTGGTATTACATCCTGAATATCTTCCTCTTCTACCAAAGATCGTTCATTTTCCTGAGGACTGGTCACGGTAATATCTCGTACTGTGGATTTTTTTCGCGAAGTGGAAAGACGTGAAAAGAATCCTGCAATCTGGGTCTTCGATAGCCATTCTTCTCTTTCAAAGCGCCTTTCATCGTTCTCATTTCTCGCGCACCGCATTTCCGCGGCAACTTGTTCAGGGTCTGCTTTTCTACCAGTCCTCTCACCCAGGTTAAACTTTGCTGTCAAATACGACCGCACATTTTCTGTAAAACGAGCAGCTCGATCCGGTTCTTGGTTTTAGAGCCCAGCTCATGATAAGTGTTGAAGGTGTCTCTTGAACAAGTGATATATATGAAGCTTCGTCTGGTTCTCGGCGGAGCCCATCGATATAGTTTAATTTCTCTCTGACTGAATTTCGCTCTTAGATATATATTTGTATTTGTAATAATGGTTATTTGTATTATATTTAAAAGATGTATATTTTTAAAAAATTATTATGCATTGTTTTATTTTGTTTTATTTTATTTCATTTGTTTTTTTGCAAGAGTCTTCAATTTAGACGTCCTAGTCTAGCTCACTAGTATTTAGTACAAAGACATAGATTCAGTATTCCAAGTACTACTAATATAAGTATAGAGTTGATCAATAACACAGTGATTAACGCTACTAACGCGGGCACGTACATCCTTTACTTACAATGATATGAATGATATATTACCTTCAACTAAAAAAACTAGAAATATTCAGCTCTACAGGCAAGAACAGTTCTCAGTTTTGGATCTTTTTAGGGTGTTTCGAGATATTACTAAGCGAGGATTTCTTTACTAAATTTACTATAATTAAATAAACAAATAACGATTGACCTCCCGCGGAGCTCGAGATATTCAAATATAAAAAATTACTGTGCGGTGGAATTTCAAAACAACTTATAGAAACACTATTAAATGAAGCCGTAGATCATTGAAATCTTTTATAATGGAACAAATATTGTAAAGTTAAGGTTTAATTCATCATATTATATTTTAGGTAATGGTATTGAGGATAATGAGCAAAGAAGTAGCCGTCACAGACCCAACGACCTGTCGTGTCACGCAAGGAAATAACTGAAAATAGAACAATTTGAAACTTAGCTTATTTCGTAGAAACGCAATGTGCCGCAAATTTTATTGCACACATCTATAAAATAGCTTCTTATCTCGAGGTTGAATGATATTTTAGGGCTGGATTAGGTGCCACAAATGAGAAATTTGCAATATTCGAGGTCTCATAATCTTAGCTTTCCATGTCACGCTTTCAGTAGTCTCGATCAGTTAGGATTATTTTTCAGAATTCGCGCATTCCAAAAAAAACTATTACTGTTTTTATGCAGAAGTTACACTAGACTAAAGTTCTGGATAGAAAAATTAGCTTTTATGTGCAGAGAAACCCGAGAAAACAGACTTTGAAAATAGCCCTCGGCCGACCTCGAAAATCGGCGTCTTTCACTGGTTTGGGGTCGATGGACAAAAATTCGCATAGCGGGTGGAAAAAAGAATTTAGAACAATTCTAACTGCAATTTTGTAGTGAGGATAGATAGTACTTTCGATGGTAGGAATATAAAAGAAATCTATTTTTCGAGCCCAGATCGAGTGGCACGCTGTTACAGAGACGCCCTCTTAAAGCTTTAACAAAACAAAAATAATGCCGGTTTTAAGCCTGGAGCGCTTGTTTATATTCACAGTCAGTTCATGAATCAGTGCTTTTGTATAGTAGCATTTATAGCATTAACTGATCATTTTTATTAATTTCTAAGCAAAGTTCGGATTTATTTGGTTCAATAATTTGCATTTCTGTTAAGATTTAACCTTTGCCAGCTAATTTATACACAAAAAGCGTCTGCAAAGGAGGCTACGAAACGTATTACGTATCATTTCAAATATTCCGTTTTTTTTATGTTATATTTATGTTATATTCAATGCATAGCGTATTATTTTCTATTAAAGGCTTTCTTAAGAAAATTTGTAAGAAAATGATAAGGAAATGTTAGTTTAAAATAGAATTGACTAAACGGCTGCACGCGAGTACTATTCACGGTCGGACAAGTCGGCTTATTAGGTCTATCATCTGCAGAACTCATTACATTATCATATTAATTGTAGCGGACATCTTCTTTCGTTCAGTGGGGACATCTAATTCGGTAATGGGTACACAACGCAAAACGCTCGTCGATTATATCAGCGATTTAATTCTCGATAATCTTGATGTTCTTCAGTTATTTCATTCACAATAGACAGATTTATAATTACGAGGTTCACTAGAAATAAAAAGTTACAAATTAAAAGCCTATATCTTACGGAAAATCAAATATAATCTTGACATACCATATGGTGTACGTATTACGATCGTCTTGCTGCCTGTCCCGGCTTACATCCCATAATTTCAACTTATGAATATTAATAACCTACGCTAATTAGGAAATCAAATAGTTGTCGTCTACATTACTGGCCCCAAATGAGGCATTTCTTATGGATCATTTCTTAAATCATTGTCCTGACGACAATAACAAATTAATTTGGTTTCATAGCACAATTATCAATTAACTCAACAATGTTCTTGTGTAATTCGCTAACAGTGCTTCCTTGATTCTTGAGGCTTTAATCAACTCCTTCCAGCAAGCACAATTTGTGAATGGGACGGACCAACTCTGTCTTAGACGTCTTGACTCTTGCGGAGCGTACAAGTCCCTCCCTTGCCTTGTAAACTTCTAGTACACATGCCAGAGGCCACTGGCCCCGTTTAACGGTCTCGTCCACCACCAAAACAACATCACCTTTCGCTAGGTTCCTTTGTGGGGAGATCCATTTCTGCCTCAATTGTAAAGTTGGTAGGTACTCTTTGAGCCAACGGCGCCAGAACAGATTGGCTAGATATCGACACTGTCTCCATCGACGTCTGCCATAGTTATCAGAAGCCGTGAATACACCTAGAGGCATACTCGCTCCTGGACGCAGTAACAGGATATGGTTAGGCGTTAAAGGGGAGTCGTCCTTGGGATCATCACTGCAAGTTGTCAACGGCCTACTGTTAAGAATGGCCTCCACTTGCGTCATTAAAGTCAACAGGACTTCGTCTGTAGTAACTTGCTCCCTCAACAGGGCCCTTAAAATGGACTTTACAGATCTTATGATTCTCTCCCATATTCCACCCATGCTGCTGGCTCCTGGGGGATTAAACTTCCAGACGATTTCTCTCTGTTTTAGGAAACTCTCGATCTTCTGAACATTCCATTCTTGTAAAGATTTGCGTAGCTCTCTCTCACCACCCTTATAGTTAGTGCCATTGTCGCTTCTGATTTCGATGGGTCTTCCTCTGCGATTCATGAACCGCTGCAACGCATTGATGAAGGAATCTGCTTCCAAGCTATGAGCAACCTCTAGATGTACGGCTCGTGATGTTAAACAAGTGAAAATGCATCCATACCGTTTCTCTGTGCTCCGACCTCTTTTCACTAAGAATGGACCAAAGAAGTCTGTTCCAACAAATGAAAATGGTGGTTCGTCAGGGGTGAGCCTGTCAACTGGCAAGTTTGCCATCTGTTGGGATATAGGCGGGGCCTTACGTCTTCGGCAGTCAAAGCATGTCGTCAGCACACGTCTAATTAAGGATCTTGCGCTTACTATCCAATATCGCTGTCTTACAAGGGCCAGTAGGTGTTCTCTTCCAGCGTGGCCGTACAGTTGGTGATAATGTCTAATAACAAGCTCGCAGACAGGGTGGTTCTTCGGTAGAATTGGTGGATGTTTGGCTGCATCAGAAATTGGGGCGTTCTCTAAGCGGCCTCCAACTAATAAAACTCCTCCTTTAAGCACGGGGGCTAGCTTGAAAATGCAACTTGCCTTTGGTAGGGGTTTCTCTCTTGTGGAAACTTTGACTTTCGACTTCTCAATCTGTTTGCTCAAGATATTCACTTCCCTTGTGAAGCCTTGGCCTTGTACATCCTTGATAATTGCAACTTCTGCTTCTCGAATCTCTTTCACAGTTATTCTTCCTCTTGTAGCAGGCTTAACTTCAAAATCATGCTTTGAACTTCTTAACTTGTTTACGAAGTAGTTTCTGAATCTCAGCATCCAGGCAATGGCCACCTTTAAGCGATACCAATCAGAGTAATGCTCGTACATTCGTTGCAGGAAGTTCTTTGAGTCCCTTTGCTGTGCCATATAGACCTGTCTCTCTCTCTTCACTTCTGGGTCGTCACTTGGTACCTCAGATATCTTGAGAACTGGTGCTGGCCACGAATCTTGGCCTTTCCATAAAAACTCAGGGCCGCACAACCATCGCCTTCCTTCGTCTCCTGTAATTTTCTCCGCGGTCAAACCTCTGGACGCATCATCCGCAGGATTGTCTTTGGTATTCACATATCTCCACTGCTTGGGGGTAGAAAATTCGTGAATGATAGCAATCCGATGTGCCACGAAGATGTTGAATCGTCTTGAGAAGTTGTTGATGTATTGAAGCACTGTTGTAGAGTCAGTCCAGAACGTCGACTCAGTCAGCGGCAGATCTAGCTCGGCTGTTAACATCTTATCAATTTTGACTGCTACAACGGCCGCCGATAGTTCTAAGCGAGGAATGGTCACTGGTTTTACAGGAGCGAGCCTTGACTTCCCGTTCAGGAACGAACAATGTACTTCCCCATTAATGTCAACCATCCGCAGGTACGATACGGTGCCATAAGCTGACTGGGAAGCATCTGCGAAATGGTGCAATTCATAGGTGACGATGTTTCCAAGGTCAGGTGACTTCAAGCATCTCGGTAGCTTCACATTTGACAGTCTTGGTAGGTCTTCTAGCCATCTCTTCCACTCAACGAGGTTATGTTCAGGGATTGGGTCATCCCATTTTAATTGCTGTCTACAAAGTTCTTGCAAGATTAGCTTGGCTAACAGGACGAATGGAGCAGCGATACCCAATGGATCATACACAGAACTCGTTATGGATAACATCCCACGTCTTGTAAGAGGCCTTTCCTTTACCTGTGTCTTAAATCCGATGCAATCTTTCTCGACATCCCATTCAACTCCTAAGGCTCTTTCCGTCGGAAATCGTTCAAAGTCTAGTTCCTTTACAGCCTTAGCTCTTTCAGATTCAGGTATCGACTTGAGGACTTCTTTACTATTGCTCATCCACTTTGTGAGACGAAATCCTCCTCGTCGTAGCAGTTCAGTCACTTCAGATGCAGTTCGTATAGCGCCTTCAACAGTACTTGTCGACTTCAGCATATCATCCACATAGAAGTTCCTATGCACGATGTTCACAATCTCATCATCAAATTCGGTTTGATTGTCGTCAGCTGTTTTTCTGAGTGCAAAATTCGCACAACTTGGCGAAGACGTTGCACCGAAAATGTGGACTAGCATTTGAAAATTTGCTGGCTGTTGACTAAGATCTCCATCAGGCCACCAAAGGAATCTAAGCATGTCACAGTCCTTGGGCTCAACCTTGACTTGCAAAAACATAGCTTCGATATCTGCTGCTAGTGCTATGGGCTCTTCGCGAAATCTAGTAAGGACGCCTACGAGACTGTTCGTTTGATCAGGTCCTTGCAATAGTTGGTCATTTAATGACATGCCTTTCCATTTGGCGGCGCAGTCGAATACCACGCGTGGCTTCTTGGGGGTAATCACAGCATGGTGGGGTAGGTACCACACTCTCTTCTGGTCAAAATTCTCGTTGGGAAGGCGACGGGCATAGCCCTTAGTCAGATGGTCATCTATAACTTCTTTGTATTTCTCATAAAGTCCAGGATCGTTCAGGAATCTTTGTTTTAATGTTGCAAGTCTAAACTCAGCCATCGGTCGATTGTTCAATGTACAATAACTGCTGTTTCTCCACGGCAGGGCCATTTGGTAGTGACCCTCAGATAAAACCGTGCTTTCCTGCATGATAGACAACGCTCTTTTATCTTCTGCTGACATGCATTCTTCGGAACTTAGTACTGCATCTCCGAAATCGGTCCTCCAGAATCTTTCAACTTGAGCCTTAAGCTCATCACCATGGGAAGATATGTAGTGTGCGTTCAAGCTTTGTTGATGCGTAGACTCAGTCATCGGTCCTACGATGGTCCATCCAAGGAGTGTCTTGACCGCATACGGTTCCTTCCGTTGTCCTCGTTTCTCTTCTAACGCCCAAAAGGCTTCAGGCGTATCATTGCCGATGAGTAAAGTAACTTCATCAGTGTCTATTTCAGGTATTTGTATTTCTGCTAGATGTGGCCACCTACGAATGTCTTCATCTCTGGGTGCACCTTCTGTAGTGATGTGCAATTTTTTGACTGTCCATACGGTCGGTATCTCGACGACATTGTCTGAGTCAAGAGCTGTAACTTCCAAACTCGCGGTTAATCCCTTTCGCTGAACGTTTGCCTTTTCGATAGTTGTCAACGAGAATGTTCGTTCGGCGCCTTCGATTCCCAGCTGTTCTATTAGGCGTTTCTCGCACAATGTCGTGTCGGATCCCTGGTCCAAAAGAGCGTAGGTGACAACAGATCTCTGACCTTTCTTTCCACGAACCTTTACGGGCACGATTGGAAGACATACTCTTTTCTCCTTGGCAAGAACATCGACGCTGTTTACGCTATCAGCCTTGACGACATTATAATTTTTAGCACTGTTCGTATTGTTACTTGAATCCTGGCTCGGCTGTTGATTAAGGTTAGAGCTGTTCGGTGGATGCAGCAACGTGTGGTGTTTTCCCTCACAGGAATCCACTTCACACTGTTTTTTCTGATAGCAATTCTTTGCTCTATGTCCTCGCTTAAGGCTGTTGTCACATAACCCTTTGTCTCGAACAAACTTCATTCTTTCACCTTGCGTCTTCTTCTTAAATTCATCGCAGCTTGTGAGAAGATGTGCTTGGGCACAAAGACCACACTTTACCTGGTCGTTTAAAGTATATGCGGCCCTCGAAGCTAATTGTGAATCCTTTGTTGTTGCCGTCACTTTCGGCGTTTCTGCTTGGTGTGTCGCTAGGGTGGTAGCTCTTGGCGGCCTTGGCGTGTTCTGAAACGGTTTACTTCGGGGTCGCATTCTGTCCCTGGACGTGTCCTTTGAGTCCATAATCTGTCCGAAAACAGGATCATTTGCGGCCTTTGCTCTCTCAGACAAAAATTCGGACATATGGTCTATGCTGGGTTTTCTTCCTCCGCTTCGTATCACTCTAGCCTTCTCGAGCCACCTAGCCTTTAGGTGGACAGGGAAACGTTCTGCTATTTTCTTCAAGTTGTCAGCATTGTTCAAGTCGTCACAATATCCAACGGCACGTAGAGTTAATTCACAGTCCTTTAACTTATCGGCGAAAACTTGCAGGCCTTGTCTATCAGACGCCCTCAGCGGGGGTCCCTCAGTTACAAGATCAATGTAGGCCGTGGCTATGACATAAGGTTCGCCGAATCTTTCAAGCAATAACGTTCGTGCTGTGAGGTAGCCGTCGGTAGAGTCCAATACTACACAGTTCTTGATCACTTCTTTCGCCTTGCCCGTACAATATTGCAGTAAATAATTCAATCGTTCTCCGTTATCCTCAGTCTTTGCTTCAATGTTCTGTTCGTAGTTGCGAATAAACCTCCAGTAGTGTAATGGGTTTCCATCAAAGGTTAATAGCTCTGGTTTAGGAAGCATTAAAGCGTTGGTCATGGCGCTGGTGATCCTTTCTTGCTGCTTTATCAGTTGACTGAGGACCTTCTCATGGACTGCTGGCTTAGGTGGTTCATCGTTATTGGCAGTGTCGCTTAGACGGTTATCATAATCAGCGACGTAGAACTCGGGTGTGTTCAGGTCCAGCCATGCCTGTGGTGTCGGTGCATGTGCAGCATGAACAAACTTCGGTTTGGGCTTCCTGTGTACTACATCAGGCCATTCTGTCGTCGTAAACGGGTTACTTGAGCTTCCCCTTGTCGGTGTTGCTAACGAACTGCCAGGCGTCTGGGCCATCGGGGCTGCGAATGGGTTAGTGGAGATCGGTGTTATCGGAGTTGCAAACGGGTTCACAGGGAGGCGCTGTCTAAAGTCTGCAACTCTAGTCGATTCCTTTGGGGCACTTCTTGGTGTGGAGCCAAAGGGGTTTGAACCAGGTAACACGTCGTCGTCGTCGTCGTAAAAATTGTATAGCTCAACTCGTTCGGCCCTTTCATAGATTTTTAGTTCAGTGTTTCTTTGTTCCATTTCGTGTTGAGCTTTTAGTAATGTGTGTCGACGTTTTATTTTATTGACTTGAATTGCCTCCTCTAACCGCAATTTCATCGTCATCTCTTCAATTCTTTCTTGCAATTCTTGCTCTTCCTTCAACTGTCTAATCTTAAGCTCGGCAACAGCTTGATCTGCCCTCGCTTTCAACTTTAACTTCGTTGCTGTACTTGATTGGGAACTTTCGTTAGAGCCTGCTTGGCTACTAGAATCGCAGGGTTCGACAAGAGGCAGATCAAAGTCAATGAACGGTCTTTTGTTCCGGTGGGTCCACGCATCAATTTCTCCCTCAATGTCTTTTTTAGCTTCTAGCTCTCTACTGTAAATGCCTTCAGCTTCTTCAATATCCAACTGTTCCTTCAAGCATTCTAAGTGCTGTTGACAACACCGTTCGAAGTTATCAAATGTGTTCAATATTTTCTGCCTTATCCTCAGAACGGTATCAATATCATTGAAATTCTCTGATTTCATCACTTCTTTTATATTTCGATAATTCTTTGTCAATTGGCCAATATATCCCGATCTTGAGCGTCTTAGAGCTTCAGCTCTCTCTTCTCTCACTCCGTCACAACTTTCACGATCAGCGGGCTTCTTGCGTCTTGCCGGCGGGCTTCCTGTGTCATCATCCATCGCTGCACATGGAAATTCGAGGAATTCACAAGCCGTACGATTCTTGTAAACACTCTTCGGAGATGAAATAAACGCTGGATAACTGCAGAATCAAGCTTAATAAATGTCCATCAGTCGGTGAATGACATATGTGAACAATAATGTAGCGGACATCTTCTTTCGTTCAGTGGGGACATCTAATTCGGTAATGGGTACACAACGCAAAACGCTCGTCGATTATATCAGCGATTTAATTCTCGATAATCTTGATGTTCTTCAGTTATTTCATTCACAATAGACAGATTTATAATTACGAGGTTCACTAGAAATAAAAAGTTACAAATTAAAAGCCTATATCTTACGGAAAATCAAATATAATCTTGACATACCATATGGTGTACGTATTACGATCGTCTTGCTGCCTGTCCCGGCTTACATCCCATAATTTCAACTTATGAATATTAATAACCTACGCTAATTAGGAAATCAAATAGTTGTCGTCTACATTAATACTCGATTTTTTTAAAGACAAAAAATATATTTAAGTTCTGATTAGCTTTTACTAGTACGCATTGCCTCTTTATCCTTGTATTTTGAGTATTCGTTCATTATTTTCCTAACTTTCTATGGAGATGGGTCACGAGACCAACGGATGGCCAATGGACTCAGACACACCGGCTGAGACACAGGGAGCCCGGCGAGCCCGGCTGTAGTTGAACAAATAAATCAATAAAGTACTCTGGGTTTCCTGTGTTGAGATTTGAAACATTATTAACTTGGAACCTTTCAATTATGCACAAAATATTTAATTTCGATTTGACTCCATCGTCAAATTCTTTTTATTCTTCCTCGAACGTTAGGTATTACCAAGTACTTCCCAAAAACGAAATAAAAAAGAGCTCGATCATTATGGTCAGCGGTATACGCGTCTTCTTTCCTAGTCCGCCATTTTGTGAGTTGTTTTGAGACGCCGCTGACCAGTACGATAGGGCGATCGCAAGCGTACTTCCGCGGTGCCTGCGTAGAGAGGATGCGCGCAAACAATGCTTGTGAACGTCCTTAAAAGCACACGTTTCTTTTATTAGTTTGGCTGCTTTCTGATGTACGAAGATGGATGTGATGAACGAACAAGACAATAAAATAATTCAGAAAAATTACGTTCGACTTCTCGAGACCTTGGAAGTACACAACCTTTTGGGCTACCTGTATCAAGAGGGTGCGTTGAGCGATCATGATAAAGAAAAAATATACGCATTAGGTACCTCCAAAGAAAAGGCTGAAACTTTATTAGTCATAATAATGAAGAGAAAGGATGGCTTGAAAATGCTGATCAAGGCGCTGCTACTATCTAGAGTCCAAGGGTTTTTGGGGAATGAACTACTGGAAATAGTTACATGGGGTGAACGAGGTAAGACGAACAAAAACTATTTTAATTTTTTCATTCGTTCATTCGCCCATTTCATTGTTCATTCAATCATTCGTTTGTTGGTGGGTTGGTTGCTTGCTCGCTTGCTTGCTTGCTTGTCAGAAGGATCTTATTCTATACCAGTCCCTTGCTGAATACAAAAAGGCTATAATATCCCATTCACACCAAGGCTTAAATATGTTTAAAAGCTGTTTAACTAAGCAGGTTTGGAAAACTATCTACGAACACTGCACAATATTTGGTGAAATAATGCATGTAAACTATCCTTTGTCTTGCTGTGACAATATTTCTGTTTCTCAATTTTTTTCCTAATGAAAACGTAGTTTAACTTATCCCGTTTAGGTGTGAATGGGGTAATTAAATTAGGGGCTAAACTACTTCTTATCTTATTCTCGTATCCAGAGATGGAGACTTTTAAACTCGAACTGCAGGGCAAGATCGATCATCAGCAGATGCTTGAAGCGAACGTGGCAGCTTTGAAGCAAGAAAACAACCAGCTAAAAGAGAAGAATGCTAACCTCACAGAAAGACTTCAGGAGAAAGACGAGACGATAATTGCCCTGAGACAGCAACTGCAAGAGAAAAATAGGAGAGACGTGCCAAAACAACCCAAACTCTCTCGAAGTCCTGCATTTCTCCATACATGTAATGGAAAGCACCGGCGGTCCCAGTCAGAGACAAGATAAACAGCTGGAATACTAATAATAAACTTTATTTATACACGGAATTACATCATCTATATCTATAAATGCTCTTCCTGAGAGCCTTGTCATACAAGACAAAGGTAGAGAAGATAAGAAATATATATGTACAAACAAATACTAAATTAAGAATTTACTAATAAAATACTTTTAAAACTGACAGGAAGACTTTTATTGATTCTCGTACCTTTAATGGCAGAGAATTCCAGGCAACTGCTCCACTATATTTAAAGCGATTTTTAAAAAGTTTGTCCTAGGAAGTGGTAATAATAAATTTGAGTGACAACCACGAAGACCATAGTCATGAACTCCGGAGACATTTTTGAATAGGCATAGTTAATAGAGGGGAATAGGTTACACGAGTACTTTAGCATTCCACAATTTATGATCTTATGCATAGTTGTCACCTTCCGCCTGAAGCGTCTTGTTTCAAGATCATCCCTCTCTAATTGATGCATTTTAAAAATATCTCCATAAGAGAGGTGGCTATCAAAGGAGCAGAGATCTTAATAATACAAGTGGGAATTCCGTCAAGACCCGACGCCTTGTTAAGAGGCAGTTTGTTAATCAGAGAAATTATATATTCCTTATTAACTGGTTTAAAGACAAATTTTAGGACGTGAAAGATTGAATTTCTAGTGGCGTAGTCGGAAAGGACGCAGCTAATTTTGGTCCAACCGAGACAAAGTTTTTGTTAAATAACTTATATAAATTATAATAAATTATAATAGGAGGTTTGTTTGGTCCCACGAATCTTAAGCTTTGTTATTACAGTATTTTTCGTTTTTCGATTTAACAAACTGTTTATAATTTTCCAAGTTCTTTTAGAGTTCCCTGTACATTCCTCAAGGTTATTGACATAAAAGTCGCGTTTTTCTTCCTTTACCTTGTGGTTTACCCTGTTTTTTACTGTTCGATATGATATGCTACCCAATTAGGGACGGACCATTAGATAGTTGATGGGGGTTGCGTAAATCCCCCAAATAATATCGAGCAAGCACTTAAACCTCAAAAAAAATATGGTGCAACCTCTTCTGCTCTTCCCAGTAGACCGAGGTAGTTGTGATTTTTTAATCGCCTTCGTAGCGTCTGTTATGTTATCCGTACATTTCAAATCGACCACGTGATGCCAATGTTGTACCACGAGGAAAATTTTTTAATATCTTTAATTTTAATCCAATACCATGATCAAAAGATTATACATTCACCTGATCAAACTGATTGACAGCTGTCGAATCAAATTAATGACGTCTCTATAATACACATTTCCTGTTTAACCACAAGATGTAACAAGTGACCATTGTCTTTGATTATCTCTGGTTTATAGTACGTTCTTTGGGAGGAGAAAAACAAAATAATAAATAGACTAGTTACTTGAAAACTCAACTATTTGTCTAAGAGGAGATAGGTCGGCACAGAAAATACCCTATTAATTCAGTAAATTACAATAATAGTGTAGTTTTCATGTGACTGAAATTAGCTCGCGGCATTAATGCAATCATGGCATGGTATGGCAATGCCACCAGATCTCTTTCGAGATATTTAGCGTAATATTTAGTTGTTCTTGCCATCACCAGCTCATAAACCAAATTTCATTGTGATTTAAGATGTGTTGTTGTCATTCCACCCCCCCCCCCCCCCCCCCCCCCCCCAAAGCGACCACGATCCCTATTCTTGGTTTTCACCTACGTCATCATGGATTTCAAAAGCGTAAATTCGCATTATAATGAAACAGAAGTTTCATATTCTTGTAAAGCGGTCCAAACTACATATACTGGTTAAATTTTAGGGCTGTAAAGCATTTCGTTGAGGAACTATAAGCGAATAAACATGACGCAATTTTTGGTTAAAATGTATGGAGCAGCCATCTTGGTGTTCCAAGTTGGTACACCATCATGGCGGACGAAATTCTAAAGGCTTAAAATGATGGAATATTTAATATGTTTGACTATTTTTCACTTACACATACTTTAAATAGATATTTTAAACGTGTCTAAGGGAAAATCTTTCGACTAAAGTAAATTATTTTAATATTTTCATCGCTATTTAGATAGATGTGACGGTATTGCGTGACACAAACTCAACCTTTATAACTCGGAAACCAAACATCGAAATGATACGAGATTTTTTCTTGTGACTTATAACACTGACTACTGAAACATACTTGAGAATTGTCCTCATACGATCTATAGTTTAGATTTTGATGTTTTGATGACGTCATGTGAAAACCAGCAATAGTCTCCCCACAGCCGAATAAAGCGTTGCGTGACGACATTGACAGCAGTACTCCAAGAAACTGCTTTTACTAGTAGAATGCAACTGTGTGAGACTACGTGAAAAAGGAAAAATCTTATAGAGAAAGTAAGTCAGCCGTAATATCATTACTTTTACTATTAGAAAATGAAACTAAGACGTATTGGATAGAATTTCTGAAAGTATAGGCCTCAACCGAGAACAACTTTAAATGGAACAGTAATGATGAAAAGGTAAATTATACACCGTGAAAAGATGAAAAAACTTTCTGACGTTTCGGACGCTAGTCCTTCGTCGGAGTAAAAGAGAAAGAAGTGGTAGAAAGGAGTGTATATAAGATAGAATAAGACAAAAGAAACCAATGAGAGCAAGGTAGGCAAGGAAACAAAAACAAACAATCAAAAGACAAAAGAAAAGGTTAGTTGAAAATAAAGCGTTCATTAATCCCGTTGGGACTAAGAGTGCCCAATAGGTGAATAAGCCGCATTTCTTTGGTCTTGCGACAATCATTGTTGCCGTTAAGCAAAGAAAGACCGAAAACAATGAAGTCAGAAAGAGAATGGTTAGCTAGATTAAAATGGCGGGAAACTGGTTTGGTGGGATCGTTATTGCGAATATCATAAAGATGATTGCAAATGCGATCACCAAGACGGCGGCCAGTCTCGCCCACATACAAAAGATTACAGCGGGTACATTTAATACAATATACAACATTAGAAGTGGTACAAACAAAATGGTCAGTGATTTTAACAGTTGATTTAGGACCGACAACAGAAGTGTGAGAGACTATGTGAGGACAAGTATAACAACGTTTACGAGAACAGCGAAAAGTACCAGGTTCTTTGTTAGAGGGAAGAACTCCCTTGACCAAGAAAGAACGGAGATTACGATCACGTTTATAGGAAAAGAGAGGGCGGTTGTTGAAAATAGCAGAAGTGCGGGTATCAGAGTCAAGCAGAGAAAAGTTGCGGTTAACAATGGGTTTAATGGAAATGTTAATAGGATGATACGTAAGAGTGAAAGGAATGCGGTCATTAGAGGGACGAGTGTGGGGAGTGAGAGCGGTGGTACGATCAATAGTAGAAACTTTACGAATGGCGCGATCAATAACATGAGCAGGATAATTACGCTTAAGGAAGAAGGAACGCATCTCAGAACATTTAACAGAAAAATCAAGATCATCACTACACAAACGACGAAGACGAAGAAATTGCGAGAACGGAATAGCGTTAAGAGTGTGCTTAGGATGAGAAGACGAGTAGAGTAAATAAGAATGAGAGTCAGTAGGTTTGTAATGGACACTAGTGCTAAGACGGTCGTCATTAACACTAAGCAAGATGTCAAGGAAAGTGACTGATGTTTCACTAACCTCCCACGTAAAGTCTAAGGCAGGGTGAAAAGAGTTAACAAAAGAGATGAAAGAATCTAAGTCATTACGCGAACAAGAAGTAGCACCAATACAATCATCAATATACCGTCCAAAAAACTCAGGTTTAGGTCCAGTATATTGTTGAAAAACAAGGTTTTCGATATAACCAACAAACAAATTGGCATAACTAGGGCCCATCTTAGTACCCATAGCAACACCGTTTATCTGCCGATAATACCGATCACCGAAAGAAAAACAATTAAGAGTAAGAACAAGTTCAGCTAAGCGTAACAAAGTGGGAGTGCTGGGCTCGAGGACAAGACGAAGATCGAAAAAATGCTGAAGAGCACGAAGGCCCTCATCATTAGGAATAACAGTATACAAAGATTTGACATCCATAGTAAACAAAAGCTTAGAAGAGTTATCAGGAAAGCGAAAATCATTAAAAATTCTAAGAGCGTGATTAGTATCCTTAATATAAGTAGGTAAAGACTGAACAATAGGCAGCATGAGAGAATCTAGATAGCTAGAGATGAGTTCGGTAGGACAACTACAAGCAGAAACAATAGGACGGCCAGGGTTGTTAGCTTTGTGAATCTTAGGAAGAAAATAGACGTGAGAAGTACGAGGAGTAATAACAAAAAGGTTTTTAGCAGTGGAAGGTAAAGAGCCATCAGAAATGAAAGAGTTAACAGTGTCTTTAACTAATTTTTGATTGTCAGGGGTAAGATCCTTATCCACTTCACAATAAAAATTAGTATCAGAGAGTTGACGTAAAGCCTCCTGTTTATACAGGTCAGAACGCCAGACAACTACTGCACCGCCTTTGTCAGCGGGCTTAATAACAATGTCAGAACGATTGCGTAATTGACGTAAAGCCAACCACTCGTCCTTAGAAAGATTAGAATAACTGAGTTTACGGTTAAGATTGACATTAGAAATATCACGGCGACACTTATTGACAAAAAGATCAAGAGAAGAAAATTGTCCCTCGGGAGGGACCCAGTTAGACTTACGAGGACAAAGGCGCTCAAAGACATCACGTTCACAGTTAGAGTTAGAAGAGTCGGAGAAAAAAGCTTTAAGGCGAGTACGGCGAAAAAAAGATTCAGAGTCTTTCTTGACCTGAAATTCATCAGATTTCTTAGCAAGAGGAACGAAGTTCAAACCCTTGCTAAGAACTGAAACCTCAGAATCAGAAAGAGGTAAATCTTCAGGAATGGTGACAACGGAATGACTGAAGACATTGTGATTGCTATGTTCAACATGTGTAAAAGGATCAAAACCAACAAGAGACACAAACTTATTACGCTTAGTAACAAACAAAGACTGGTACAAACGGCGGTTAAGAGTATGAATGTGATTACGAATGGAGGAAACTAATACTGCCGGACAGACATTAGACAAGTCTCTGAGGCAAGCAGCAGTATCAAGAATGAGGGCATCACGTTTACAGCACATACTACGAATAGTGGAACGCATGACAGAGCGAGAGAAAGTGGAACAAGCAGAAGAAACATCGGAAAAATACTGAGTAGAGTTGACACCAAAATTAGAAGCATGAAACTTAACACGAAAACCAACAGGAATGACTTTAGCATGAAGACAACGACCAATGAAATAGATATGACTAACAAAGCGTGTTTTAGCGAGAGTAAGGTTAAAGAGTTTGAGAGCGAGATTAGAGCTAATGTTAGGAAAAGGAAATAAAAAACTTACCATTTCCTTGCGGAGTTCCTTGATGATGTTCGGCATCTGAAATAGAATAAAAATGGTCGCAGTATATAGTAATAAAAAGATATAACTAGCTAAAAACTAGTGTGAGCTGCGTCGGTGTTTCTAATGAAACAGTAATGATGAAAAGGTAAATTATACACCGTGAAAAGATGAAAAAACTTTCTGACGTTTCGGACGTTTCATCTTTTCACGGTGTATAATTTACCTTTTCATCATTACTGTTTCATTAGAAACACCGACGCAGCTCACACTAGTTTTTAGCTAGTTATATCTTTTTATTACTATATACTGCGACCATTTTTATTCTATTTCAGATGCCGAACATCATCAAGGAACTCCGCAAGGAAATGGTAAGTTTTTTATTTCCTTTTCCTAACATTAGCTCTAATCTCGCTCTCAAACTCTTTAACCTTACTCTCGCTAAAACACGCTTTGTTAGTCATATCTATTTCATTGGTCGTTGTCTTCATGCTAAAGTCATTCCTGTTGGTTTTCGTGTTAAGTTTCATGCTTCTAATTTTGGTGTCAACTCTACTCAGTATTTTTCCGATGTTTCTTCTGCTTGTTCCACTTTCTCTCGCTCTGTCATGCGTTCCACTATTCGTAGTATGTGCTGTAAACGTGATGCCCTCATTCTTGATACTGCTGCTTGCCTCAGAGACTTGTCTAATGTCTGTCCGGCAGTATTAGTTTCCTCCATTCGTAATCACATTCATACTCTTAACCGCCGTTTGTACCAGTCTTTGTTTGTTACTAAGCGTAATAAGTTTGTGTCTCTTGTTGGTTTTGATCCTTTTACACATGTTGAACATAGCAATCACAATGTCTTCAGTCATTCCGTTGTCACCATTCCTGAAGATTTACCTCTTTCTGATTCTGAGGTTTCAGTTCTTAGCAAGGGTTTGAACTTCGTTCCTCTTGCTAAGAAATCTGATGAATTTCAGGTCAAGAAAGACTCTGAATCTTTTTTTCGCCGTACTCGCCTTAAAGCTTTTTTCTCCGACTCTTCTAACTCTAACTGTGAACGTGATGTCTTTGAGCGCCTTTGTCCTCGTAAGTCTAACTGGGTCCCTCCCGAGGGACAATTTTCTTCTCTTGATCTTTTTGTCAATAAGTGTCGCCGTGATATTTCTAATGTCAATCTTAACCGTAAACTCAGTTATTCTAATCTTTCTAAGGACGAGTGGTTGGCTTTACGTCAATTACGCAATCGTTCTGACATTGTTATTAAGCCCGCTGACAAAGGCGGTGCAGTAGTTGTCTGGCGTTCTGACCTGTATAAACAGGAGGCTTTACGTCAACTCTCTGATACTAATTTTTATTGTGAAGTGGATAAGGATCTTACCCCTGACAATCAAAAATTAGTTAAAGACACTGTTAACTCTTTCATTTCTGATGGCTCTTTACCTTCCACTGCTAAAAACCTTTTTGTTATTACTCCTCGTACTTCTCACGTCTATTTTCTTCCTAAGATTCACAAAGCTAACAACCCTGGCCGTCCTATTGTTTCTGCTTGTAGTTGTCCTACCGAACTCATCTCTAGCTATCTAGATTCTCTCATGCTGCCTATTGTTCAGTCTTTACCTACTTATATTAAGGATACTAATCACGCTCTTAGAATTTTTAATGATTTTCGCTTTCCTGATAACTCTTCTAAGCTTTTGTTTACTATGGATGTCAAATCTTTGTATACTGTTATTCCTAATGATGAGGGCCTTCGTGCTCTTCAGCATTTTTTCGATCTTCGTCTTGTCCTCGAGCCCAGCACTCCCACTTTGTTACGCTTAGCTGAACTTGTTCTTACTCTTAATTGTTTTTCTTTCGGTGATCGGTATTATCGGCAGATAAACGGTGTTGCTATGGGTACTAAGATGGGCCCTAGTTATGCCAATTTGTTTGTTGGTTATATCGAAAACCTTGTTTTTCAACAATATACTGGACCTAAACCTGAGTTTTTTGGACGGTATATTGATGATTGTATTGGTGCTACTTCTTGTTCGCGTAATGACTTAGATTCTTTCATCTCTTTTGTTAACTCTTTTCACCCTGCCTTAGACTTTACGTGGGAGGTTAGTGAAACATCAGTCACTTTCCTTGACATCTTGCTTAGTGTTAATGACGACCGTCTTAGCACTAGTGTCCATTACAAACCTACTGACTCTCATTCTTATTTACTCTACTCGTCTTCTCATCCTAAGCACACTCTTAACGCTATTCCGTTCTCGCAATTTCTTCGTCTTCGTCGTTTGTGTAGTGATGATCTTGATTTTTCTGTTAAATGTTCTGAGATGCGTTCCTTCTTCCTTAAGCGTAATTATCCTGCTCATGTTATTGATCGCGCCATTCGTAAAGTTTCTACTATTGATCGTACCACCGCTCTCACTCCCCACACTCGTCCCTCTAATGACCGCATTCCTTTCACTCTTACGTATCATCCTATTAACATTTCCATTAAACCCATTGTTAACCGCAACTTTTCTCTGCTTGACTCTGATACCCGCACTTCTGCTATTTTCAACAACCGCCCTCTCTTTTCCTATAAACGTGATCGTAATCTCCGTTCTTTCTTGGTCAAGGGAGTTCTTCCCTCTAACAAAGAACCTGGTACTTTTCGCTGTTCTCGTAAACGTTGTTATACTTGTCCTCACATAGTCTCTCACACTTCTGTTGTCGGTCCTAAATCAACTGTTAAAATCACTGACCATTTTGTTTGTACCACTTCTAATGTTGTATATTGTATTAAATGTACCCGCTGTAATCTTTTGTATGTGGGCGAGACTGGCCGCCGTCTTGGTGATCGCATTTGCAATCATCTTTATGATATTCGCAATAACGATCCCACCAAACCAGTTTCCCGCCATTTTAATCTAGCTAACCATTCTCTTTCTGACTTCATTGTTTTCGGTCTTTCTTTGCTTAACGGCAACAATGATTGTCGCAAGACCAAAGAAATGCGGCTTATTCACCTATTGGGCACTCTTAGTCCCAACGGGATTAATGAACGCTTTATTTTCAACTAACCTTTTCTTTTGTCTTTTGATTGTTTGTTTTTGTTTCCTTGCCTACCTTGCTCTCATTGGTTTCTTTTGTCTTATTCTATCTTATATACACTCCTTTCTACCACTTCTTTCTCTTTTACTCCGACGAAGGACTAGCGTCCGAAACGTCAGAAAGTTTTTTCATCTTTTCACGGTGTATAATTTACCTTTTCATCATTACTGTTTCATTAGAAACACCGACGCAGCTCACACTAGTTTTTAGCTAGTTATATCTTTTTACAACTTTAAATGGATATTATTCTGGAGGAAGGTCGGGAAGTCGATCGGAGTGGAGGCATTGTGAGCGAGCGACAGAATTTCAAAATCGGTCGTGATTTACATCACAAGTAATTTCCGAATTCTTCCAAGACTCTTCAGTATCCAACTGGATCTATAGGAACTCTTAAAGCTTTAACAAAACAAAAATAATGCCGGTTTTAAGCCTGGAGCGCTTGTTTATATTCACAGTCAGTTCATGAATCAGTGCTTTTGTATAGTAGCATTTATAGCATTAACTGATCATTTATATTAATTTCTAAGCAAAGGTCGGATTTATTTGGTTCAATAATTTGCATTTCTGTTAATATTTAACCTTTGCCAGCTAATTTATACACAAAAAGTGTCGGCAAAGGAGGCTACGAAACGTATTTAACGATCATTTCAAATATTCCGGTAATTTATGTCATATTTATGTTACATTCAATGCATAGCGAATTATTTTCTATTACAGGCTTTCTTAAGAGAATGTGCAAGGAAATAATAAGGAAATGTTAGTTTAAAATAGAAAATGTTAGTTTAAAATAGAATAACCAAACGACTTCACGCGAGTAGTAGTCACGGTCTATTTAGGGACACGCCGGCTGAGGTCTATCTATCTGCAGAATTCATTACATTATCGTATTTATACTCGATTTTCTTAAAGAAAAAAATATATTTAAGTTCTGATTAGCTTTTACTAGTACGCGTTGTCTTTTTGAGCCTTATACTTTGAGTATTCGTTCATTATTTTCCTAATTTTCTATGGACTAGACCCGAGTCACGAGACCAAGCGGACTCGGGAACTGTGACATGCCGGCTGAGACACAGGGAGCCCGGCTGTAGGTAAACAAATAAAAAAATAAAGTACTCTGGGTTTCCTGTGTTGAGATTTGAAACATTATAAATACACAATGTTATTTCAGGCTACAAGTGTGGACTTGGAACCTTCAATTGAGCACAAAATATTTAATTTCGATTTGATCCCATCGTCAGATTTTTTTAATTTTTCCTCGAAAGCTAGGTATTATACGTTTTTACAAGCTCGATCATTATGGTCAGCGGTATACGCGTCTAGACTCTTCCACAGTCTCTCGCTCGTCCGTTCCGTCTCCACGCTTAGAGACTGTAACGGTACAATGACCGAAAGGACTTATGGGTCCCGAAAACTTGGACCCAGCGTGCTTTGGGAACCAAAATACTCGTCCACAGTCTCTCTCTTTTTCGCCGCCATCTTGAAAATATTGAAACGAGTCATTGTACCGTTACAGTCTCTAAGCGTGGAGACGGAACGGACGAGCGAGAGACTGTGGAAGAGTCTATATACGCTTCTTCTTTCCTAGTCCCCCAGTTTGTGAGTTGTTTTGAGACGCCGCTGACCAGTACGATAGAGCGATCGTATTTCCGCGGTGCCCGCGTAGAAAGGATGCGCGCGAACAATGCCTGTGAACATCCTCAAAAGCATGTTTCTTTTATTAGTTTGGCTGCTTTCTGATGTACGAAGATGGATGTGATGAACGAACAAGACAATAAAATAATTCAGAAAAAATACGTTCGACTTCTCGAGACCATGGAAGCACAAAACCTTTTGGGCTACCTGTATCAAGAGGGTGCGTTGAGCGATCATGATAAAGAAAAAATATACGCATTAGGTACCTCCAAAGAAAAGGCTGAAACTTTATTAGTCATTATAAAGAAGAGGAAGGATGGCTTGAAAATGCTGATCAAGGCCCTGATACTATCTAGAGTCCAAGGGTTTTTGGGGAATGAACTACTGGAAATAGTTACATGGAGTGAACAAGGTAAGACGAACAAAAACTATTTTAATTTTTTCATTCGTTCATTCGCCCATTTCATTGTTCATTCAATCATTCGTTTGTTGGTGGGTTGCTCGCTTGCTCGCTTGCTCGCTTGCTAGGGGCTTAACTACTGCTTATCTTTTTCTCGTATCCAGAGATGGAGACTTTTAAACTCGAACTTCAGGGCAAGATCGATCATCAGCAGATGCTTGAAGCGAACGTGGCAGCTTTGAAGCAAGAAATTAACCAGCTCAAAGAGAAGAATGCTAACCTCACAGAAAGACTTCAGGAGAAAGACGAGACGATAAATGCCCTGAGACAGCAACTGCAAGAGAAAAATGGGAGAGACGTACCAAAACAAGCCAAATTTAAACTCCCGCATTTGTCCATACATGTATAATGGTAAGCACCCGCGATCTCAGTCAGAGATAAGATAAACAGCTGGAATACTGAACTTGTCTTTTTTATTCTGATTATTCCCGTCAAGAACACGAAGGTTGGTGTTGAGGATCTAGTACGACGCTTGAGCCATTTTAAAATCGTCTGTAAATATATATTTCATGTTATCTTAAAATTTATTAGCATTATATGATGCGCAAAATGAAGTGGAAGTTGAAGTTAGAGGTTGTATGACCATAATTCCTTTCCGTCTTGCAAACAACGGAGGTCAACTTGTTGGGGCAAGCGTAATCAGTATCCTCTTTTCTTCAACGGTGGAGCTTTAGATTAATCAGTATGTACAATCAGTCAGCCAGCCAGTTAATCAATCAGTCAGGCTGTCAATCAATACTCCATTTTACAGTTCCGCTCAGTGACCACGAATAATAGTTCCAATTCGAGGTTGGAATTGCTGCGCATGATCAACTATAGTAAATTGATGCCACATCATGCAAACGTCCTATCTACGTTCAAGAGGAACCAACTAACTTCTCCCTAAGGCTTTGGCCGATCCTCCAGATCAGTAACTGGAAAGCGGCGTGAGAACCGAAATCTCCGGCATGGCCGTAAATGCTTCGCATTGCAAGCTTACTGGTAATGTCATTCGTCGCTTCAATACTTCGAAACATATGTCGTTTCTCTCGTCAAACAAAAGCTAGTTTGGTTGGTAAATTGTACACAGTGTTTCACTAGTACGTTCTCCACAGGTCGTGATATAATCGCTCCTATCAATGCTCCAAAACCCACTCCGAATACTGCTAATCCCATCGATAACTCTCTTGCCCTTGAATCTGAGATTTCACCAAGGATGACATTAACGTTAAGATAAATCGCTTCTGCCCAGAAACCAAGCGAAAAAACTAAGAATAATATCACCCAGACATTAGGTATGAATCTGAATAACGAATCGAATATTAATAATAGAACATGAAAACAAGCGACGAGAACTAAACTCCACGTATGACGTACGAGAAGCTTGTCAGACAGTCCAGGCTTGATGTACTCAGCTATCCCCAGATACGAGCGGCCCAGACACAGACCAGCAAAGGACATGATAAGATAATATTTATAATGATCTGATGAGGAAAATGGCGAGTCAGGAAATGCTATAGTTGTTGTGACGCCACTGAGGACAAGATCATGAAATAAAATGCCGAGGAAGATTTGAGTGACTTCTGGGAGCATTTTAAGCGAGCTGTGTAGTTTTTCAGACATTGAAAGATTCTGCTTGAGATGGTGGTGTTTTTGGGAACCTTGTTTGGGATCCTCGTCAATCCTCTGATATTCAATCATTTTTCCTCGACGGTTTTCTAGTATCGAGAAGCTCGAAAGGAAGACGATTGGGTTCATGATGATGATGGCAGAGATGCTGATATAACTAGAGATGTGTAACCAACTGGTCATGGCTGTATAAACAAAGAAAAAGAACCAGAAACACAGGCAGTAGTTATAAAAGCAATGATAGATTTTGTCCTCAAATATATATCCAAAACTAAAAGTCAAATTGAAAAAATAATGATATGATAGTTAAACCCACACCCAGTATCGAGCTTTTCTTGGGGGGGGGGGGGGGGGGGGGGGGGAGGGGGGGGCAGGTGAAAATTTGAAATGTCCAGAATAATTCTTAACACCCCCCTTAAAGTCATGCGAAAAAATATTATCCCCCTGAAGCAAGACTTGTAGCTTCTTCCAAAAATTGTGCATCCCCCCATTTTTCTGATAAAAATTTGCCCATCCCCCCATTTTTCCTTTTCCGATCCCCCCTCAATTTCACCTGCCCCCCTGCCATACATTATGAACGCACCCTAAAATAGAGTCCTCATTTCGGGTTATTGTTTTGACTATGCTCCTTATGGACTACTTCGACGATACGGCGGCCATCTTGCCAGGGGGCAAAACTAAACAAAGTTGGCGGAAAATATATAGAGTTTGGTGTGTTTGTCTTAAAGTCAGGTGCTGTGTTAATTCATCTTTTGTTGTATTTTCTTGTGGCGAGCTGTTATTATCAATCGGCGTCTACTTTGTCCCCTGGACGCCCCATAATGTCTTGCGCCTCCAAGATGGCCGCCATATCGTCAAGGTAGTCCATTCGTTATGTTGTGACGTTATTCAATACTCACCTGTATAATAAAGAGGCCCAATGACGTATCCAAACCCAGTCCCCAAGCAATAATATTTGACCGTTACTTTATCAAAGTAGGCTGTTAACGAGACGCTAGTTACTTCACCAAGGCTTTGAATCACTCCACATAAAACAACACTAAGGTACTTAAACCACACTGAATTACCTAATAAAAGAGCCAATAAGCCTCCAATAGCTAGAGGAAAGAGAGCCAGGATGAAGAGTAAGGGAGGCAAGCGGTCAAAGAAATATGGAACAATTGTAGGCAGGACTGTACAAGGTAATGCCAGAGCTACCCATATCATACCTAGAAGAAAATCGATCATTGATAATGTGTACTGATCTTATGTTGTTATGGCCGGGCTTACAGTACTTTGCGAAACGAAATATACGTCTTATTGTACTTTGCGGAAGGAAACGAAATATACGTCTTATTGTACATTGCGAAACGAAACGAAATATAGGGCTAATTTTATTTCGATTCGTTGCGCAATGTACAATAAGCCGTATATTTCGTTTCGTTTCGTTTCGTTTCACAAAGTACTGTAAGCCCGGCCATAAGCCGTTGTTATGTTGTAGTGTTGTATTCAGAGTATTCGTATGATTGTGAAAAAACGTGCAGCTCACGGGATAAAAGAGCCAACCAGCCTCCAATAGCTAGAGGAAAGAGAGCCAGGATGATGAGTAAGACCGAGGCAAGCGGTCAGAGAAATATGGAACAATTAGAGACAGGATTGTAAAGGTAATGTCAGAGCTACCCGTATGATATCAAAATCGATAATGGCTAGTGTGGTTACTAGGGCACTGCGCTGGTTTGTTGTATTCCCCTTTTTATATTTCACCAATTTTCTCCAGTTTTCCCGAGGTATTTACCATGATTTTCGTCTGATCTCGCAGTCAAAATGTTGTGGACTCACGTCCCCCTCTACTAACTATTCATATAACAACCTTCATCTGTGTATCTTATTCGTTGTTTCACATACCGGTTGATGAAGAGAATCCTTTCAGCAAGTCTTCAGCACTCGCTATAATTGTACTGAACAATAGGTACTCTAAGAATCCAAACGTGAAGAACAGACACAAAGTTTTTCTGCTTTCTGGCTGGTGCTTTGGTTCTTGTTGATTGTCCATCTTGAAATCGTAGACTGAAAACAATTTAAGATAAATTTTAACTTGTCAGCCATTCATAGCAGTTTCATTCTTTTATTTTATCAGTTTTTATTTTATTTTACTGCGCAGTAGTGGCTTTATTTTACGCGGAGATAATTACTGGGGTAGTAAAATATCCTGTATAAACCTAAATAATCTTACTAAGGGTTTATAGAAAGGTTATTGCAAATTTGTTTTCTCATAGTAATCAGTGTTTTGATTAAATTAAACAGCCTTTGGCGAACTCTCGTGGGTACTTGTTGCACTTTTTGGAGATTGGGCTCCCTGCGCCCTTGTTATGCTTGTTGACATTCGAAGCATTCAAAGCATTTCGCTCGATTTTATACACTCAATTGAAGAATCGTTGTCGGGTTCAGAAACATAGAAGCTGAGATCGAAATGGCACATGGGAAGTACGAGTATTTTATAGAAATTCTTTTAGAAATGCTATTTTCCACAGCGTGTGCGACGATCTTTCTCTTCTAATTCATTGCCACAAATAGTACAAAATGGCGCCACCATTTAATCACGCTTCATGCACTGGGGGCTACAGAGGAAGATATTGTCGACAATATTGTACTCCCTGTGTTACTCTGAAAGGATTCGGTTCTGTGTTGTGCTGCGGCTTTGTATATTTTGCCGTAAGTGAAATTGTGTAGTGCCGTGACAATTGGTCATTTTGCCGTGAATATTTTTTGTAGTGCCGTGTGAACCAGGGCGTGTGAATTTTGATTTGCCGTCAGACAGTTATGGGCCACCGGAGACATCACATCATTAGCATACTGGAAGTATAAACCTTGATATTCCAAGATGCATCACTCAAATCATATAAAAATATTTCACCATTCGACTATTCACTTCATGTAGAGTCAATGCTGAAAATATTGAGTTAGGGGTCATAGCCGGCACTTTGAGTCGTAAAGGCTGCAATTTGTAAGGCAAATTGCCAATTCAATTCCAATGGATTTAATTTCAAAATAGCACTAGGACGCGGATGACTGGACCGGACTCGATGCTCATGTGCGTAGAGATGATTTGCTTCTCTGGATTTTCTTGTTTCTCTCTCTTCTCAAAACTTTGCCTGGTCGGGTCAGAGGTTGTTTCAGGGTACATTTTCATATAAAGGGATTGATCTTTTGTGCTAAAGTATTCAACTCATCTTTCTTTCAAAATCATCGTATTAATTTTCGACTAGTACTGCTCTTTGAAAATTCAGTGGCTGCCAAACTTTCTTGATAGATTAGCGATTGGTATCCAAAAGTAAAGTAAAACTTAGTCAAGCCATAGTTGGCAGAAGGGAAACCATTCCCCTCTATTAACTATGGTCAAGCCGATCATTTAACAAGGACTTGATTTAAGGATGATCTTACCTTTATGCAGCTTTCCTTACTCATGTCCAATATTGTGGAAAAGATACGGATCGTCAGTGTGGCTCACGAACCGTACGATTCGTGAAAGTTATTGATATGCATAAAAAAATGCATATCATTAGTTACACCTAATTGAAAAAACGTAGTCGGGTTCGAGAAGGTCATATCATATCATTATCACTTTTACCTATCATCTCAAAAGTTATTGAAAAACATGTTGCAAAATCACTGTGGTCCTACCTTCAATCCAACAACCTCATTTACAGATTCCAGTCTGGTTTTAGACCTAACCACTCCGCCAAACCAGTATTAATAAAGTTAACAGACCAGATCTTATTTAATTTGGATGACGACAAGTTGACCGGTCTCATATTCATAGACTTCAAAAAGGCGTTTGACATGGTCAACCACGAAGTCCTATACTTCAAAAGCTCAACCTGTACCTTCCCAACTCACCATCACTGGCATGGTTTAAGTCTTACCTCGTAGGAAGAAATCAACGTTTAAAGGTTAACGATTGCACATCCTCTCTATTGCCAATACAACATGGCGTTCCACAGGGCTCAATTTTGGGCCCGATTTTGTTCCTTGTATTTATTAATGACCTGCCACTTCATGTCCAAGGCTCCACTGCTGATATATACGCGGATGATGTTACGTTGTCGTTAAGTAAAAAATGGAACAATCTTACATCTCTCTCTGCAACGCTTCAAGACGATGTCGACATTATCCTTTTTTGGTGCAGTCAAAATAAAATGATAATCAACGAAACTAAAACCAAATCAATGCTGGTAACAGGAAAACGTCTACCGAAACGCCTCACCAACAATAACAATGACCTCAATATTGCCATCCATAATTGTGATGTCAAACAAGTAAACAGCCATAAAGTTCGTGGGTGTTACACTTGACTCTAAATTGACTTTCGAAGACCATGTTGATAATCTGTGTAGGAATCTTTCAAAGAAAATTGGACTTTTTCGACACATCAGTCCCTACTTAAACAAACCACAGAAGGAAGCATATTACAACACGCTCATCAAACCTGCTATCATGTATTGCTCTACTATTTGGTCACCATGTAACAGTAGCTCTATTAATAGGGTTATGCAACAAAAAAGAGCGGCAAGAATTATCTTGAATGTAGATAAATCTTCCCGTTCTATTGACTTGTTTAACGAGCTAAGATGGCTGCCTTTTTGCCAAGAATCTTACATCAACAGATGCACCATTGTGTACGATAAGATTAACGGGACCTGTACTCCTTACATCAGTGATCTCTTTGAAATGAACTCTGAAGTCCATAAAAGATGAACATGCTACTGTAAAATAAATGCCCGATGTCCAACATACAAGAAAGAAACAGAGGGAGGGCACACCATAAGTGTCCGCTGCGCGAAAGAGTGGAACAAATTAAATAAAGGTATCAAAGAATCTTCGTCAAGAAAAGCCTTAAAAAGAACTCTATTTAAGATCGAGCTTGATAATCAGATTACGAATTTACGTTTTGATTCAATTAATTAAGTTTTATTACATTATTGAATAATGAATTTTTTATATATCTTATATTTCTTATATATTTACTTATCTATTTAAGTAGTATAGGACTTGTTCATCCCACCGCAATTTTAGGGGTTTTCGCACGGGTATTACCGGTGCTCAATCGGATTAGGTATTACCCGTGTCATTCCAAGTAGTTAATACTGGAGTATCGGATTTATCCAGGGATTACTGGTACCTAGACACCGCAAATCAGGATATATTTAAGGGTACGAAGGTTTTCATACTTAAAGTGCATATGACACGAAAAAAATTTAATGTTAAAAATGTGTATTTTATTGTCATTAATAAGAATAACACAGTTAAATTTGTTTCAAAAACGTATTTCTCTAGAAATTCAAGAAAATTTAGCACAAGTTGTGACGTCATTTTGTTTACAAGTCTCCAGATTTAGTTGCAAATACACGAAATTTGTTTGAATGTGGAATCTTAATTTCAGGTAGTACGCTTTTCAGTTTCCCAACATTTGAAGAGTACTACGTGAACTATCAAATGAAATTGAATAAAATATGCCCTTTGTTGTTATTTTATACGAATTACAATTTATATTTTGTGCATTACTACTGAATCTAGAGTATGTGTCAACAAAATGACGTCACAAATTGATATTAATTTTCTCACATATCTCAAGAAATAAGCTTTTGAAACAAATTTCATTACGATATATTTATTATTATTAACAAACTATACATTTTAGACGATGAAATGTTTTCGTGTCATATACACTTTAAGGATAAAATATATCCTATTATATATGGAGAGCCAAAGCAATGAGTACTCAATTCCAGAGTATAAATGCAAATTTTGTAATTATGCTTTTACAACCTATCATTCCCTAGCAACACACGAGGCTAAGGAAACATGTAAAGATAAGTAGTTTAGATGTGAGAAGTTTAATGCTAGGTTTGCTAGGAAGAATGGTTTAAACCAACACAGGTGTGGAAGGATATTTGAGTGTGAAAGTTGTGGAAGAAAGTTTAAGAGGGAATATGATTTGAAGATGCATAAAGAAAAGCAGACCATACCCTGTCAAAGGGAGTATGAATGTTATGATGAATGTTATGAGTGTGGATATAATTGTAGGAATAGCACCCAAATGAAGGGCCACGTGCTTTACCAATGCGAAAAAACGAGGATAGGACCCCCAGAGGAGTGTAGATTTTGTAATCTGACACTAAATACCCCAGAGGAATGTCAAAGGCATGAGGACCAGCACAGATCAGGACTTAAAAAATTAGCTATTATATAAATATGCACGAATGTAAGAAGTTTAGTCCAGATTTTTGTATAGAATGTCTTAATCCGCGCTTCATACCCACTAAGCCAAATAAGTATATTTGTTGTGGTAAAAAAATGCGAATAGAAGATGACACGTCAGCACAGTGTTACGAGTGTGGTAGGAACATTCGCAATGCCGTACCTTGTGCTACCAGGGAACAATATTACTCTAACGGAGGTCGTAAGAAGACCCCATACAAAAGAATATAATACTTTAGGGACTGGATGAGTCACATCCAAGGTCTTCGACCGGTATATTTAGACAACGAAGTTATGGAAGCGCTTAACTTAAAAGAGCCAACGCCACGAAGCCTAAGGAAGACATTGAAAAAATTAAAGCTAGGGAAATATTACAAAAGTATACCCTACCTTTTGTCTGAAATTACCGGTGACTCTATTCCCAAGGTTTCTGAAGATACTATGAGAAGGGCTGAGTGGATGTTTTGTCGGCTGGATAAGGATATTCCTTATTACCCTGACGTAATTTACGAAATATTTTACGAAATAGACCCCAACCACCCCCTGTTAGGATGGATTCCGAGGCGATGACATCACGTAGCAACGCCAACATTCCTTTTCCTCATAACAACCAGCGTTTTTACTTTCTAAGTTGGAAAATGCATAGGTGGAAATGGAATGTTGGTGAGAAACTAATTTGCATATGAACCAGACAGCCGGCGTTCAATATGCAAATAAAATCCTGTCTTGCTTTTTTCAAGCAAATATTTATTGAGCGAGCTTTCTTTGAAGCTCCTCTTTTGCCTCCTGGTAGATTTTTTTGCGAGATTCCTCGGAAAGATCTTTTACGACTGTTTTTTTGTTTCTTATGTCCGACTTTAGTTTCTCGTACTTTTCCTCTTCGGCCAGAATAATCGAGAATTCTACGTCGTCTATCTTTTTGTCACGCAATGCCTTTGAAACAAGGTCGGTAATTGTATTTACTTTAGCCCTTGACAGAGCTATTGTCGTGTCGTGTTTTGATATTTTCGTGGATAGCTTTTTCATAATGCCCGTAGCAACAGCAGAAACAATACCACAGGCTGCCCCAACGCCGGCCAAAGGAACCCCAACAATTACTCCGGGTCCAGTGAGTGAAGTAGCAACGCCGGAGCCCGTCAACACGACGGATATGGACCCCGAAGTTATCGCAATCTTATGTAGCGTACTACGGGCTCTGACGTACTTTTTTCGGACTTTTTCATAGTGTTTTGTCTGTCCTTCCAAGTAAGCCAGAATTAAATTTGCTTTGTTAAGCCTGAAGTTTTCAGCGTTTAGTTCGTTAGGACCCTCCTTGGATAGATCAGGATAAAGTGGAGGTGCTGATGGTATAACTTCCATTATATATACTAATGTACGACGCTTTTGGGAATAACATTGAGGAGCAGCCACATCACGATAATCGGGACTACTGGAATTGGAGGGCCTGTAGGAAGATGTTTCCGCATGCAGACCCTAGTAAGTTCGAAAGAAGACCCGATGGGATTTACTTCAACGGCTCCAGAATGTACAGCAATGCGGACTTGAGTCCAAATATAACGAAGAAGGTACCCGAGCATAAAGAAAGGCGAGAGGTAAGCAAGCAGCCTAATTTTCCAAAGAATCTATTAGTAACCAATCAGGATTACCCATTTTACGATGCTGAAGGTGGTGTAAACGACTTTGATAAAATAGTGACACATTTGAAAATTCCAGTGGGCAGGCAAACGTTTGACGTAGTAGTAAGGAATATCTTTAAGGATTTCAATATTACGCACACTTTAGGAAAAGAAGCCAGGGAATGGTTAAAGGGACCTAACTTTAAATATTGGACGCAGCAGTTGAACTTTGTAATTTGGGCGGCTCCGAAGGGCTGCGGGGTTGCCGTGGACATGTTTGACACTGCTTTTCTAAGGTTCCATGTGGCTTTTACTATGCGCCGCCTATTAAAGGAGCTTAACGTACCATTATACCAGGGGAGAAGCTCTTTAATAGAATGGATAACCACTACGATTCCGCTGCGCTAGAAAGACTAATGAATGAGTTTAAGCCGCAGCGAAGAGACTTTCGTTATCGGGAGGGTGCCACACATGGGTTAGGTATTATTTATCTTTACCATCCGACTGGCACGTACCCCGCAGACATGTATCATCAGAAATACCCAGGTAAGTTAGAGTTTGCAGATTTAGGTGGTAGTAGGTGGAACCTTAATCTTATTGAGAAGATTGAGACGATTTACCCCAGTCCATGGGATCCATTCGTATTATTGAAAGGAAAAGGCTTAAGAAACCTAGCAAGGATTAACCGCAGCATAGAGGCATTTGTGTACTGCATCTTAGGAGCGCAAGTAAATACCCACAGCCCCATTGTTGGATCCCAAGGTGCTTCACAGGAAACGCAACAGGAATTCCTAACTTTGAGTCCGCAGTAATAGAGAATGATATATCCAAATCGGTGGAAAGATATCAATTAGCGGTGCAGCAATCAAAGGTTAGACTGGATTACGCTTTGTCGCCTGGTTGTTGGTTAATGCCAAGTAATTTGGTTATCAACGCCAATTCCGTCGTGGGTTATAACAACAAGCTGCAGCGAGCTACTAAGGATATGAAGTTTGGGGTGAATGACGTGAACTCTGACATGACCAAGGGCATTCCTCACTTCGTAGAGAAGCTAAAGAAGGTACCTTTCTGACTCCTTCGTAGTCAGAACTTGAAGGTAAAGCTCGTGCTTTATGTCTTTCTTAACCACATACTTTTTTACGCCTTTGGCTTTCTTTGCGTCTTTAGTCTTACCATTTTCAAGACTTCTAACGCTATACATTTTTGGTCTTAACCCAACATACTCCACTATGGGATTACCCTTCATTTCATCTTTCATCTTACCAATCACTTTCTTGTTCTTAGGGTCGTAAAGGAAGCGGTCTTTGGGATATTCACTAGTATCATACTCATCAATGTCAGGTACGCAGTCCTTATAAACATCGTCTGTCTGTATCTCAAGTATCAGGGAGTCTGTATCTGTGTAAAGAAGTCTACAAGCATTACCGTACTTGGGTTTAAGTTTGTCGTAGTAAAACTCATACATGAGCAGCTTAGACAGATCCAACACTGAAAACCCAGTGTAAATGGGCTTATTAAGAAATAGGTTAGTCCGCTTCATGTGAATTACATAGAAGTTAAGCATCTTAACGTACCGCACAAAGCCGGACTGTGATACATAAGCCTCTGCCTCTTCTTTCGTGTTGGCTATCTTAATGGTCTTGCGAATGTTTTCCATTGTCTTACCAAATACGGAGTTATTCATAAGTTTGAAGAGATTTTTCTCAAAGTCATTCTTTGCAGCTGTACGCTTTCGTGTATTAAAGTCTATATACCCCCGCATCCACGGCTCCTGGGTGAATTTCATTACGCGGTGAATCTTCTTTACACGCAGTCCGTGTCTTACATAAAACTGTAGATTACGGTAATGGACAACATAATTCTTCTTATCCATTAAATTCATCGTTAACTTGCGGTAAGGTGTGTATTTTGGGCACATTTCCTTTTGCAGCGGCGAAAGTTGCTCAAAGGGTATTTGTGCTATCTCTGGCGCAAGTGGGAAATCGTCGTTAAGGTCATGCATTGCTGTAGGGTAATCAAGGTCTACTTTTAAAATGTAGCCTTTGTCTGCATCTTTTGGAATGGCTAAGTCAAAGTCTCTTACTGGTAAGTATTGTGACATAGCCCAACCATAAAGATTGTTAGCATCTAAATACCTTAAGTAGGTGGTTGGCTTCTCTGGGTCGTACTCAACTAGGGGATTATTAGCTTTTGCGTGTCTTTTACTTGGCCCGCAGACACCACCTCTAATACCATTTTCTATAAACCGGTACATCCCGTAGTCCGTTAATAGATCCAGCTGGGCGTTTGTCTTCTTCAATAATGCACTCCAAGATAAGCCTGGAGATGTATAGAAGTTTGCTGGGTCTAGACCATAGTAAGACATACACATCTTACGAAAGTTTTGAAAGTCGTCCGCTAATAAGACCACATCTGAAAGTAGGTAAAGGTCATGGTAATCGCCCATATTTTTACAGTTGTGCTTCTTCCAAACTTCTTTGGCATGCTCATACTCTTCGTCGCTTATTCCCTGCTCCCCTAAACTACTGTAAAAGGCTTCTTTGGGGGGTAAGGGCTCGTCAAACTTTTCCTAGGAATCCATGTATTCATAGGGGTAAACACCCTTACGCTCTGCGATGCCTTCTGAAATGGGGAAGTCTGCGTTATACTTTACTAAGTTTGCTAGACTGTCGCTCATAAACTGCTGCGAGTCTAAAACTTTAGCTTACCTATGGTTACGGACATGTATTTTTCCTTGTTGTTTGGAATACATTTTACGTCGGCACCGTCCACGCCTTGTAGTAGTAAGTGACTATCATAACCCCTAAGGTTGTGAAATAAGACTGGGATCTCCATCTCTGGATCTACTTTGAGGTTTATATTGCATTTCCAATGGGCTGCTCCTCTGTATTTACCCGTGATGTGGCAGTGATCTCTAACCTTATCTATGTAAAAATCCTCAACAAGGGCTTTGTGGCAGTGGATGCAGTGTGTCGATGGCTTGCCTGCCTTTTCGCCTCTCTTTTGATATTTTCCGCACTTAAAGTGGGCTTCCCCTAAGTATGTTCCATCTTCATCCCATGCTTTCTTTGCTTGTCGCCCATATTGTAATAGTGTTTGGTTACAAATGTGGCATGTCTTTGCTTTCTCGAAGTCCTTCTTATCCTCATTAGTAAACTTCATTCTCTTTGGATTCCTTAGAGCCTCACGAATACACTCCTCATCCTCAGATAGCCACTCAAATAATACCTTTGGGGCGTCCTTTCCTCTATATATTTGAGGCTCTCCTGCTTTACCATCACTTCTAACTATAACATAACCAAACCTGCATGGCTCGTGCAGCCCTAATCTCTCTGTCCCGCCGGTCCTGCTATTTTCCTTAGTTATGATTGACTTAAAGTCGGCGTAAATAACATAAGGCGCTTCCATTTGCTTCTGATGGTCGGAGTAGGACAGTTCTTTGTTTTCTGGTAGGCTTATTCTTTGTGCTACTTCCTCAACACCTTTACATATCTCATTGTGTTGCTTCAATAACTTTTCACTTCCAAAATGCAATAAGCAGCAATCACAGAACCACTTCTTTTTATGATTTTTAGTTTGTCTACAAAACAACCTACTTGGGTGCTTAACCCAGGAGTAGTGTCCACCATAATAAAAGAGGTGGATTTTCCTATTCCTGCTCTTCGAAATCACCAAAGGCACTATTGTATTATCCCTGGAACCATAGACATTTATTGATAGACCATTCTTCTCTTCGAACTTCGCTATGTCAATTAGCTGCACTGGAAAGTCAACACCATCCCAATTCAGATCGTCGTTTGGATACTTACTTACCCTATTAGGATCACCTTCCGCGGGATATAAAGCCGACCTAACAGCCCAAAGAAAGCACTTATCATCAGAGTTTTTGACATTAACTATAGCCTTTTTCCTCTCCAACCACGGTGGTAGTGGTACATAACTACCACCTTTTATAGGCACATACCTTGCAGTGCTAATATCAATACCCATTACTTCATTTACGCTCCAACCTGATCCTTGTTTAGTATAGTTAGCTAATGAGTCCATGATCCCCTCTAAAGCTGTATTTAAAGCTTCGCCTAAGTTGGTGCTTTGAAGAACTGTCATTGTCTTAGACCTCAACATTGCAGTAATAAAAACACGATCTCTATCAAGTTCAACCTCAACCATAATACTAACCTTCATAGCACCTAAGTTATCCAAGCTTCTCCTTAATGCGCGTTTCATATTTGCTGCCTCGCGACTCCATACTCTCCTAACGTCGATACCTCCCCCCTTAATATGTGTCGTTTCAAAATTGCTTTGGCTCTCCATACATAATAGGATATATTTTATCCTTAATATGAAAACCTTCGTACCCTTAAATATATCCTGATTTGCGGTGTCTAGGTACGAGTAATCCCTGGATAAATCCGATACTCCAGTATTACCCACTTGAAATGACACGGGTAATACCTGATCCGATTGAGCACCGGTAATACCCGTGCGAAAACCCCTAAAATTGCGGTGGGATGAACAAGTCCTATACTACTATTTAAGATCGAGCTTGATAATCAGATTACGAATTTACGTTTTGATTCAATTAATTAAGTTTTATTACATTATTGAATAATGAATTTTTTATATATCTTATATTTCTTATATATTTACTTATCTTATCTATTTCTTATCTTATCTACTTATCTATTTATTTATATCTATTAATTTATATATATATATATATTTTTTTGAGGGCCACTAGTTTATCTGTTATGTGTTTTACCCTCTTGAAATAAAGTTGTTATTATCATTATTATTATTATTATTATTATTATTGGACAAGTGTATATGAGCCAATCACTGATCAAGAAAAGCGATTCTCGATAGATGATTGGCTAATATACTATAGTCCGGGCTTCGAAATGAATCATGGTCTTTAAATACGAAGGAAAAAGGCCAATTGTACAATAAATTTATAGCAAAATTAAGGTTTTAAACAACGTACATATCAAAATTGATAAAGCCAAAACAACCCAAAACATTGGTAAAAAGAGTTTGATAGAGTGACCACAGTAAATCCGTGAAACACTAATTACTAAAATAGTACAAAATAGTGCTAATCAAACAATAGAAAACAATGGAATTTGCATGAAATTGTGCTATTTAGTATTACTAAAGTTTCACGGACTTACTGTAGTCACTCTAATGGTTTCTAGTGCACTTTTTGGAGATTGGGCTCCCTGTGCCCTTGTATTATGCTTATTGACATTCGAAGGATTTATCTATTTTATTTATTTACATTCATATTTTAAAAGGAAGCTTCTTCTCTTATAAATGTGATTTTCGAGAAGGTCCTGATAAATAAGACATTTTGACAATAATATGTAAAAAGTCAACATCATTATTATTGAATAATTTAGGCAAAGTTAAAACCGAGTCTAACCGGTCAGCGGTTAACCACCGAACAGTATGGGGGGACCCCCTGGTGGTTCAGGGGTATTGGCAGGGTTTGCAGTGTAGCAGCTTTGTCATTGTGTTGCTGTTTGAGCAAGCGGCAAATATTATTTCTCCCCCCCCCCCCTCCCCACCCACCTCTCATTTCAGAGGACTAGCGTGTGATGGTAAGTATCTCCACCTCTTAAGGTGTGACGGGTGCCAGGTAGCGGTGGACTGTGGCCCGGTTGCCATGGTCACCTCTGCGAAGGGGCTGGTTATGCGCGACCACTCCTTCCTCGTACCTGGCACTCATGCCAAACTTATCATTACGATGAGTTTTAACTATAGTATGTAAAAATGAAAAGTTGGCAAAGTATTTCGCTCGATTTTATATTTTTTTTAAATACTCAACTTAGCGGGTAAAAATCAGTAATAGTTCTTTTATCTTATTTTCCTTTTAACACCTAGTTTTTTGTTATTTTGTTGAGTTTGGAAGCGAATTCTGTGATGAATTAATTGTCTTAACTTCAATTACGAAAGACGACTTCGACTTCGATGGAGTCAACTCTGGGGCTACCCGCAGGGCAAGCCCGAGTCTAGGTTTACCTTTTTGCCAATCTGTCGTGCAACGTTTTGGAAATCACAGGTAGCCCATCGATCACGTGGTTTACTACAGGGAGTTCAAGAGCTGTCACGTGGTTTCAAATTACCCAGAAGCCTTTTTTATAATTACTTCGATGGCAAGTGAGCATTTTTGTGGCTACTTAACACATGACGTCATCAATCACGTAACTATATCAAAACTCTACAAATATTTGACCACTGTCAGTCAAACTTGGACAGACTATACATTGCCGGACACTGCTTACACACAGTCCCAGTCATGTGACACAAGACGTCATCAACCACGTGACTACATTAAAACTGTAATAACTCTACAAATATTTGACCACTGTCAGTCAAAGTTGGACAGACATACATTGCCGGACACTGCTTACACACGGGTGCCAGTCATGTGACATATGACGTCATCAACCATGTGATCACATGAAAAACTGTTATAACTTTACAAATATTTGACCAATGTCAGACATACATTGTCGGACCATATCATCTCTCAAAGCTTGTATGGGTCTCCTCTGATGCCGTTTGGTCTAAAAAAGTAACAGTATAGCCACATGCAGGCTTTGCTTTCATTTTTTTAAAGAAGTCTCAAAAACAGCCTGTATCAGTTACTCCTATTGTAGCCCGAGTACGCGCTCTCAGAGCGTCTAGCTTCAATTTAAAAAGCGGTCTGTGTGTTTTATTCCAGGAATCATTCGACCTACGAGCTCCAAACTGAATATACAAGATAATCGGCCGTTTATAATACAATCGTTAGGTTGATTTACATTATTACTTTATATCTTGACATTCAATAGTCACGGCTCCGAGATTTGGAGCACGGGTGGCTTAGCGGTGTGAGCGCTCGCCTCTTATCAATGCGACCCCAGCTCGATTCCCGCCGGGTTCGGTGTTGCATATGAGTAGAGTTGTTTGTTGGTTCTCTCCTGTGCTTCAAGGGTTTTCCGGCTTCTCCGGTTTTCCTCCCTCACCAAAAATCAATTCCAAAATTCCAATTCGATCACGGAATGAGGGCCACAGGTTTGTTAGCCACTGGCTATTAAGTGCTACCCTCGTGAAAAAAGTTTTAACACGAAATTATTTATTTACACTGTGAACTAAATAGAAATGCGTTTAGAAATGCTATTTTCCACAGTGTGTGTAAAAACGATCTTTCTCTTCTAATTCATTGCCACAAATAGTACAAAAGGGCGCCACCATTTACGCTTCATGCACTGGGGGCTACAGAGGAAGATTTTGTCGACAATATTGTACTCCCTGTGTTACTCTGAAAGGATTCGAATCTGTTGTGTGCCGCGGCTTTGTATATTTTGCCGTGAGTGAAATTGTGTAGTGCCGCGGAAATTTGTTATTTTGTCGTGAAAAATGCGTAGTGCCGCAAAGATTGGTTATTTTGCCGTGAAATATTGTGTAGTGTTGTGACAATTGGTCATTTTGCCGTGAATATTTTTTGTAGTGCCGTGTGAACCAGGGCGTGTGAATTTTGATTTGCCGTCAGACAGTTATGGGCCACCGGAGACATCACATCATTAGCATACTGGAAGCATAAACCTTGATATTCCAAGATGCATCACTCAAATCATATTAAAATATTTCACCATTCGACTATTCACTTCATGTAGAATCAATGCTGAAAATATTGAGTTAGGGGTCATAGCCGGCACTTTGAGTCGTAAAGGCTGCAATTTGTAAGGCAAATTGCCAATTCAATTCCAATGGATTTAATTTCAAAATAGCACTAGGACGCGGATGACTGGACCGGACTCGATGCTCATGTGCGTAGAGCTGATTTGCTTCTCTGGATTTTCTTGTTTCTCTCTCTTCTCAAAACTTTGCCTGGTCGGGTCAGAGGTTGTTTCAGGGTACATTTTCATATAAAGGGATTGATCTTTTGTGCTAAAGTATCCTACTCATCTTTTCTTCAAAATTATCGTATCAATTCTGACTGCTCTTTGAAAATTCAATGGCTACCAAACTTTCTCGATAAATTAGCGATTGGTATCCAAAAGTAAAATAAAACTTAGTCAAGCCATAGTTGGTAGAAGGGAAACCATTCCCCTCTATTAACTATGGTCAAGCCCATCATTTAACAAGGAATTGAATTAAGGATGATCTTACCTTTATGCAGCTTTCCTTACTCATGCCAAATATTGTCGAACTGAGACGGATCGTCACTGTGGCTCACGAACCGAACGATTCGTGAAAGTTATTGAAAAATGCATATCATTAGTTACACCTAATTGAAAAAACGAAGTCGGGTTCGAGAAGATCATCTCATTAGACTTGCTCCAAGTCTCGCAGCGCTTTTCTTTTTCCCCCGGCAATTCCATATCATCGAAGCTATGACCGAAAAAGGATTTTGTACTCCGAAATGTGTATTATATTTGCATATAGACATGTAAAAATGCACAGTAGAGCAAAGTCGGTCGACCTAGATTAACAACATGCCAAAGCCATGATGTATAAAATGTGCACAGGAAGGGAAAACTGCAATACGCATGAAATTAGCATAATTGTTTGTCCTTCCATGCTCCCTTTCGGTTTTAGCTTTGATGATATAACCTTTTTTTGAACCCGACGTTTTTTCAATTAGGTGTATTTAGAGAGGTTGACACCGGTGCAACTTATGTATTTGTGGCCCTCTATGTTTAATGAATGTAAAGAAAAACCAGTCAAGTGGATAAGTTATGAAGATGCTCATAAATACACAGGTAGCCCAAGCTTGGTTTCTGTGGTGTCCTGTTATAAGGAAATGTATGGGGAATCATCAAACATTTCAATAAAATCATCAAAACGTGAAATAAAGCCTCGAAATTTTACCCTATCATTGAGAAATAGCACTTCTTTCGCTCTGCGTGGTTATTTTTTGAATTTAGCCCGTTTTAAGGATTTTTTCCCCCACCAGTAAGAAATAAGAGAAGGTTGGAAACTCGGGATCCAAAAGCGAGCCATCACGAGTCTTTGAAACCTCGTAGGTCTTCGAATTTCTTTCCAGCGCCAAATTTTAGTCATGCCCCTTCTCTCACATCGCTATAGAACCGAGAAAGTCGCATTAGAGATTAGTCTTCGCGTCTTTAAGCCATGAAATTTGTCTGTATTCACATACTACCTCGCTTGTTCTGACCCGTACTTGGAGCTCACTGTACACCAGTTCAACGGATTTCTTTCGGCAACCGACCCGAGGTCACGCCGGAAGTCTTCGTATCGTAAATGCGGATTCGATTTGGATATCGTCTTTCTTCGAAATTATAAGTTAAAGATAAATATAAAGATGCAGTACGCCTTTTGTTGTTCATTAACCGCAAAGGAATGTTCATTGAAGTGAAGAAGCATTGTCATTAGAGCGAACAGGCATCCAATAAGGCGAACGGAGTCTCAAGAGTGCGATGGAACGTTCATTATGAAATTTAGCATTGAATTTGACAATCATGAATATGTTTGCGAGGGTTAATTAACGTTTTCAAACTTTCATTAGCGTTTTGGTGCAGACAATAAACCACAACACGCATTCAGTACAGTGTTTTGGACATTTATTTACGCAATACAATATAAGTATATTGTGCTTTTACGATTGTACATTTTCAAAAACAAAAAAATGAATTTATCCTTGAATGTGTTCTCTATTTAAACATCTTGGACGATATGTTTGCATGTGGTTTTACCATTTTATGCATTTCTTTGGATCTTCATAGGCCCTAACAAGACGCTATCTGACTTCATTTGGAATTTGGTTTATTTGTTGAACCATTGCAACATCCAAAAAAGGGGGATTAAAAATCTCAGAACTGACTTAATATTCATACTTAACGGCGTTTTGTTTGCACGAAATCATATTCACAGCTTATAAAAAAAAAATGAAAAGACAGTTAAAATCCTACAATTCCTAGTGGAAAATATACTTATATTGTATTGCGTAAATAAATGTCCAAAACGATGTATTGAATGTGTGTTGTATTTTATTGTCTTTGCGGTTAATGAACAGCAAAAGGTGTAAAGCCTCCACGACGTTCAGAACGATTGAGAGCAATCGCGAAGTCCTTGCCCAAGTGGGAAAATTTCTGAGCAGTTGTAACCGTGTTCAAAAGTAATAACTAAATTGTAAACCAATAAAGTCATATATGCAAAAAAGAAAGAAACTTGAGTGAAAAACACTTGTGGTCAATATTTACTGCATTCAGCGAACCTCGACAATATGTTACACATAATATGATGAACAATTAATAAAGCAAATTCAGAGCGAATTTTGGACAATTTTATTCTCGCTCCCTTCGCAAAACTATTACGATATACTAGTCAAAAGGAGCAGGAGAAAAAAACCATGTCATTCCTAAAGGTATTGCATTGAAAGCGGCTAGTTCTTCTTAGAAATACTTTCTACAATTAGTAACTTTTAAGATAACCATTTTTCTCATAATTGATCTTTCTTACATGTTTCCTCGTTGTCACTGTTTCTATGGTGGCGGTGACTTAATTCCTAAACTTCTCTTTTTTGACCCTAAATGAAAACTACGACAGCCTTTAAAAGCTTTGTCTGTCGTACCCTTACAACTATTATATGTTAGTTATAGTAAAAATTGTAAATATTATTCAAACTATATATATGCTTGTTATTCTATTATGTAAAGTTGAAAAAAATAGTGTAAATAAACTGAAATTGAATTGAATTGAATAAAGGAGTCATGTTTAGTCGCCCATTTTTTTTGGGCAAGTTAGCTTGTTGCTATGACTACAAGCTTCACGCTAACATGGGAATTAAAATCCTAGTCTTGCTAACGCTTCTTGGGATTTTGGTTTTCACGGAATCGCTCTGATAATTAACCATTTAAAGATGACTAATTAGAGGAAGAAAAGCGAGGGAGCGAGAGAGCGAACCAACGAACCAACGAACCAACGAACCAACGAGCGACCCAACGAACCAACGAACCAACGAACCAACCAACGAACCAACCAACGAAGGATCGAACGAATGAACAAAAAGTCAACGAATGAGCGAGATGAAAGGAAGGACCTTTCGTTATTAGTTTTGTCATCAATCAAACAATTCACTCTCCATTAGATACAATTGACGCTGTTCAAGTTCCATCCTTATTTCAATAAAGTTAGTCACCAAGAACCTAGAAAGCTGAGATCACTGAGCATCATGGGAAACTTTTCATATCAAAAAAGCATATATATACAAAGCTTTTTTAATGCGAACTGCAGCTCGATGATGCTCAGAAGAGGTGAGACTGTAACCGGTAAAGAATTCGCAAGTCCATGAACAGTTATCAAGCGGTTGAACGTGTAAAATGAATCTACCCATAATCCTTGTCGGCCTCAGCTTAATAGCTTTTCAGGCGACTAACTTTATTGAAATAAGTGTATATCTCCTAAAAGAAAATCCCACATACAAAAAATACCACAATCATGCTACTACACTGTTCACGTAAAAGTGATTTTGAAAAAATATTTTTTCCCTCGATTTACACTTTAATTTTTTGCGCAAATAATACCCTTATCGGTGTGTGTTTTTATATGACGATCAAGAACACATTTCTGTGCAAATGCCTTGTTACAATAAGAACATTCATATGGCTTGTCGCCGGTATGTATCCGAAAGTGGGCATCGAGATGTGTTTTTCGTGTAAATGTCTTACTACAATACCAACACTTAAATGGCTTTTCACCGGTATGTGTTCGTACATGACGACTGAGAACCCCTTTCTGTGCAAATGCCTTATCACAGTGCAAACACTTATATGGCTTTTCACCGGTATGTGTTCGTATATGTTCAACGAGAATCATCGTTGTAGAAAACGATTTATCACAATATGAACATTCATATGGCTTTTCGCCGGTATGTGTTCTTAGATGAATATTCAGTTTCGTTTTTGTAGCAAATGCCTTATCACAATATGAACAGTCGTATGGCTTTTTATCGGTATGTGTTCGTAGATGACGTTCAAGAGAGGTTTTCCACTTAAATGTGCTACTGCAGTAACAGCAGTCATGAGTCTTGGGATTACTTTCGAGTTGGGTTTGTAGATTTTGTACAAGCTCCTTTTTACTTTTCATCTCAGAAATTATGGTACTCAATGATTCATCCATCTCATAGTCTTCACTAACTTCACCAAGGTTCTCGTCAACATCAGTGTTATTGAACGTGTTATGCTTATTGGCATCAATTGTATCACCACCGCTTGCATCATCTTCTATGTCAATGATTTTGATCTCTGTATTTTCCATTTGTTTTTCATTGTTAACATACATTGAGGTACAGTGATTGACACACCCATAGTCTTCAGTCTGTGTAGCCACACTGAACATTTTCTTTGTTTTTGGAGGCACATCACTGGTCTGTACTCTGAGTATGGTGTTCTAGATTGACAAGAAATAAGATGATTACAAGTGCTGCATATAATAATATCTAGTAGCTTAAAAATTATTTTGCTTTAAGTGATTATGATTGTCTTAACTTGAATGCAGTAATCTTAGAGATGACCATTGCAGAGGAGAGCAAAAAAGAGCAGAGCATTGCTAATGATAGCAGACATAGCATAGCCAATGATAGAAAATTTTTTGAAATTTTTTTTCAGAGAATTGGGGAGATGCAAATTTTTTGGAAGAAGCTACGAGAGATTGCCCCGGGGGGGGGGGGGGGAATAGTTATTTTTTGGGGGACTTCGAGGGGGTGGGGGGGTCTTAAGAATTTTTTTGTCATTTAAAGATTTTACGTGCCCCCCCCCCCCCTCTGCCATACATTATGAATGCAGCCTTACCTCAGAGTTAGGAGAATTTGTGGGCCATCTGTGCTCTCCACTCTTAATGTTGTAATAAAACATAATCTCTCCTGAATTACAAGCATATCCACACCAATCTGACTCTGTTTCATCTGAGTCTATATCTTCTCTCTTTACATGGTCACCTGAACCCATTGACATACTAAAATGAATAAACAAATATTTAGTTTTAATCAAGCACCGAAATTGAATGTCTGAACCGCAGGACTGATGATGCTTTAGCTCCACCAGTAACAAGAAAGCAGGGGTGGCTTGAGGAGTAATAAAGAGAGTGACTAGTCACCCCCCTTCCCTATAAGCCAGTTCATAGTTTAAGAATCGCTTTCTGTGCGCATTCGACTTTATCCCGAATTTCTCACCTTCTTTTGTTTAAACCTTCTTTTGTCGTTAATTAAACAAAAGGTGAGAAATTCGGGATAAAATTGCACGCGCACTGAAAACAATCCTTAAAGTATGAACTGGCTTATTGCTGAAATTTTTTTCAATATCATCCTTTGTAAGCCACTCCCTTTTACTTGCATTCCTGGTAAAACATTCGTAATAGTCACCCCTCTTGTAAAGACACAAAGTATTTATTTTACTGCGTTGGCCAGAAAATTATAAATGCAGAAGCAGCAGTAAAGATTTCAATCCCCTTCCCTATCCCAAAACCTTTCTTTTGTTTCATTTTTCTTTCCTTTTTTCTTATTCTCTTTTCTTTCTCTCTTTCTTTTATCTTCCAGGCGGAGATAAGACTTTAGTGCGTTTATTTAATCATGGGATTCCTGTGGGAAAAAATGGCTGCCTCGTTGGGAGCATTGTAATCCTGTTAGCAAATATTATTGAATAGTTTGACGAAGCTAGAATAGCTAACGAAGCGTATTTTAATACAATAATGCTCTTATATTGCACTTTACTTGCATTTTCATCTTCGTTTTATTGTTCTATACAGATTACCATAATTTAGCATCGTTTATAAACAACTGCTTTATAAACCTTTAATACAAATGACCGCCTCGAGCGATCAGCATTTCAGAGCTAGCACTAAATATCCACTAAACAACCTAATACATCTTTACTGACTTACCTGACGCATAAGGTGACCTAAACAACGTGTGTTTGTGCAGGAAAATTGGCCAAAATCGCAAGATATTTTGAGAACCACGCGCCAGATAACCACAAACTGACCACAGGGATCCCAATAACATCTGTTAGACTCTTAAACACTCCCCACAGGAAGCCCATACAAGCTTTGAAAACTGAATGTAATTTTAACGAACAAATAATAATACAAAAGCTAATATTTACTCACATGAAGTGTTGCTTACATCGTCCTTGTTCTTTAGTAGTGTTTTCGGGCCATTTTAGCGATTTAAAAAAAAAAAATCCTCTTCCCCTCTTATATAGGGGAAAGGAAAGTTTTTACAAAATCACTAAAATGGCTTGAAATCACTATTAAAGAACAAGGACGACATAAACAACACTTCATGTGAGTAAATAATATTTCATTCAGTTCTCAAAGCTTGTATGGGCTTCCTGTGTTATCAATCTCGTGACTTTTTGGAGCTGGGACTGTTATCAAAACATGTCAAAATAAGTTCTCTTAGGCCTAGGGCAATTTAATTACATCAAAGAATGCCGCCTCATTATCACCTGATATCCATTGTTTTTAATGAGTTCGGTGCATGGAAAGTTCGACGTTTGCCCTAGGCCTAAATATTCTATCTGAATATTTCTACTGCCTGACACCAGAAATGAAGTTATGCATACAACCTCCAAGATTCTTCAAGCTTCCCCTTCCCCCCCTCCCTTTCAGGCACAGATATTACCAGAAGCTAGTTATCTCTTCTTATTTACCATTAGGAATATGCAACTTATAGTATAGTAAACAAACTTATCATATTCAACTTTACATTATTTTAGTACCTTTTACATAGAAAAAGATATTCATTAAAGCTGAAATATTGATAAGAGTTACTTATAGTACATACAAATATCTTAACAGGAAGCATATTTCTGATTTATTTTTTGAATTTCACGCTTGAACTAAAATCTCTCTCTTCCAATAAGATCAGCTGCTATTCACCATTTTCCATACATCGGTTCACTGGTCAAACACAAAGCATTCAGTCGAGGTTTCAAGGTTCAAATTTAAACAATCCTTTGAAAATACCTTGGCACCTCCCTTGAGTGCTTTGTGTTTGACCAGTGAATCAATTTATGGAAAATGGTGAATAGCTTCCTACGTGTTAAATGTTGTGTTAAAAGTAATAAAAAGCGATATAAATACGATATAAATTGGATAGTCTAAGTGTGGCGAAGGTTCCTATTTTTTGCATGTTGCATACCAAGATTGAATTGTATTTTGGATCATATGCTAATAAAGTCGGAACAAAAGAAAATATGCCACATAAAACAAGCAGACAAGGTTTTAATTTGGAAAATTCTATGTTGTTGTGTCCTTTCCCTGATTGTATTCACATTGCACATTGCTGGTTTTCAACCATTCCCAAGAGAATTAAAGAACAAAAGATACGGCGGCCATGTTGGAGGATATAACAAAAGAATTCACTGATAATTCTTTTGTTTAAGTTCCTCCAACATGGCCGCTGTGAAACCATCAATAGTGCATTTTGTGTTTGCTATGCAGCATGCAACAAAAACCTTCCATCACGATTATTTTGAAGCAACTATATATGAACTATTCCCTGATATGTGTTCGTAGATGAATATGGAGGCCTCTCTTGTATCCAAATGCCTTACCACAATGAGAACACTCATATGGCTTTTCACCGGTATGCGTACGGAGATGAACGTCAAGATCAGATTTTTGATAAAATGCCTTAATGCAATGCGTACATTCGTAAGGCCTGTCGCCCGTATGTGATCGTACATGCCGATCTAGGTGAGTTTTAGTAGTAAATGCACTTTCACATTGCGTACACTTGTATGGTTTTTCGCCGGTATGTATTCGTACGTGACCAATGAGTGCACCACGCCGTGCAAAAGCCTTATCACAGTGCAAACACTTAAATGGCTTTTCACCGGTATGTGTGCGAAGGTGATTGTTAAGATCATTTTTATATGCGAATGCCCTTTCACAATACGAACATTTATGCGGCTTTTCACCAGTGTGGCTTCGTAAATGAACATTTAAAATGCTTAGCATGGCAAATTGCTTGCTGCAATGTGAGCATTTAAATGGCTTTTCGCCGGTATGTGTTCGAATATGACGATCTAGACTTGATTTCCACGAGAACACCTTATCACAATACGAGCACTTGTGTATTTCTTTAAGAGAATCTTTTTTCCTAGTATGTTTCTTTTCTTTCTTCTTTACATTTCTTTTCCTCTTCTCTTTCTTTTTCTTGCTTTCTTTGTTGTCAACTTCATTGTCATTGGCATCATCGGATTGGTCATCTTCAACACTGTAATCTTCATCATTGGCATCATTGGATTGGTCATCTTCCACATTGTAATCATCATCATTGGCATCATCAGATTTGCCATTCAAGCTATCTTTAATATCTTCATTTTCTTCTCGAAGACGTTGTAAATCAAAGTGCTCAGGATCACGTGATAGCCCTGTATCGTTGTTAGTGTCTGAGTTATCTAACTCCGCAAGGACTTGACCATCTTCATCATCATCAAAGTTGACTTCAACAACAAAGTTAGTAATTATGCTACTTTGATTACCATCAGTCATAATAACAGTACATCCTTCTTCTCTTTTCTTATTGCTTTCAGTGTTTTTCTTTCCCATTTGTCGTTCATTGTCCACATACATTGACGTACAGTGATTGACACAGCCGTAGTCATCAGTCTGTGTGGCGACACTGCACAGTTCAGGTCGCAAAGGCACATCACAGGATCGTAGGCTGAGGATGGTGTTCTAGATTGACAGAAAATATAGTAAACAATCATAACATTAGGTGCACTACTGGACTATGATGCTACTAAAATGCTTTGGTGTTTTTCCTCAGGTTCTTCAGCTTTTCTCCTTTACAAAACCTACAAAGCTAAATTCCAATTCAATCTGTGGGTTAGCTGTGCCCTGACTTAGATCAGCCCAGAGGTTGTTTTAGGGTTTGATCTGTGAGTTAGCCGTGCCCTAATTTTGATCAGCTAGGGTTTTTTTAGGGTTGAATAAACTCTTACGGTTAAAGTTATGGTTACAATTACCTCAGATTGAGAAGGATCTTCAGGGTATCTGTGTTCTCCTGTCTTAATATTGTAATAAAACAAAATATCTCCTGATCTGCGTGCATAAGCAAACCAATCAGAGTCAACTTCATCCACCTCCATTCTTCTGAGCTATTTTGATCCCTAAAATATAATATGATATATAACTTAATTCAAAATGGAAGCAACTATCTTAATTCCTCTGCATAATGACCAGATAGCAAAGAATACTAATGGATAGCAATGCAGAGCATTGGATAGCAAAAGCTACTAACACATAGCAATAGAAACCAATGGTAGTTGGTAGCAAAGAATACTTAATGATCTCCAGAAGCCCAAATAATCTAATTGACTATTAGATTTTTCCACCCTGCTAAAATTACACATAAATAAATACCATATGTAGCTGATTAGACTCTTCCACAGTCTCTTGCTCGTCCGTTCCGTCTCCACGCTTAGAGACTGTAACAGTACAATGACCGAAAGGACTTATGGGTCCCGAAAACTTGGACCCAGCGTGCTTTGGGAACCAAAATACTCGTCCACAGTCTCTCTCTTTTTCGCCGCCATCTTGAAAATATTGAAACTTTCGGTCATTGTACCGTTACAGTCTCTAAGCGTGGAGACGAAACGGACGAGTGAGAGACTGTTGAAGAGTCTATGTAGCTGATATGAAATAGCGACGTAGAAATGACATCACTGAAAAACTGTGGTGTAATGAAACCTGCAAAAATTGACCAGCGAAAAACAAAAAAACCTCCCCACCATTGCAATGCATATATAAAACTCATTAGTTATTGTGTTACTGTTAACAACCTCTTATTAGCAACGTTTTTTTTTTCATTTAGCGGCCTTGAAATCCATAAATTTCAAGAGAAAAAGTGACACCTTAGTTTTGCAAATTTTATCAATTATGTTGGCTAAAAAAGCTTCTCTTATCAGCTGCATGTTATTATATTTATTTATAAATATATTGATTTATCATTAGTTTTGCTGTTTTTACACCAGCTGATTCACTACTCACTATGGCCTCAAGTCTGAATGGTACGTGTATTGACTCATAGGCCATGAGAGTGAGAGGACTAATTGTGTTAGTCAAATCCAACTAGTCGGACAAAATTAATATTGATATGTAAACATTTTTTTGGCTTTCAAACCTTGCACTTTTCGCTGCTAGTAGGCTATAATTAATAACCTACTAGTAGTTCATCCAATCAGAACGCAGCATTAACTATATATGATCAGAACAAAGAGACAATAACAATGTGTGTACAACAAAGAAGTCTTAGCCTGTATTATAAACACTAACAGAAACTCCAATATCATTCGTTGGTTTTTTAAATGTATTATATGTGCAAATAACTGTGCAAATAATTCCATCAAAATCACGCAGCTTAATGGAATAAGAGAACGATTATCAAACAGGCTAAATATCCATCGACGTACTGTAAAACGGGCATCCATTGCGCTCGAGTGATGAGCACTTAGATCCTACAAACAGCTCTAAATATCTACTAAACGACCCAATAAATAATTACTAACTTGCCTTACCTTATCAGTAAACCAGAATACAGCCTGCTTCCGTAGGAAAATCAACCAAAATAACAAGGTATTCGTAACGCATTGATTGAACACATCGAACGTAAAGAGGAGGACTGGGTATAATACCACAGGAAGCCAGTCTTATATAGTCACGCTCTTTTTCAGGCTGTCTTACTACCACTACCAGAGTCCTTTGCACACTTTCTTTTCTTCAGTTAGTTAACAACATCGCCTTACTATTTTATGAGGGAATAAAAATCCGAGTAATGAGAAAGAATATTCGCTAACGAAAGGCCTAAACACGATGTACTAGACTCACTATGTTTTCCATTCCAAAAAATCGAAATCCTGCTGCGCGATAGCATGTTCAACAACACGGCTATGGATGGCCTACCGATCCATATCAAAATCTGGCGTCATCCTCTTCCAATCTGCACAATATTAAGAAAACTATACAGCGCAGACAGCCAGAGGTCCAAAGTCGATGAAACATTTTATTTGAAGGTTAGGGACTGGTCCAGTTATTTTTATCGAAAGGGGGGAACTGGTATAAATAGGGGGTGGGTCAGTATTTTTTATGCATAGGTTTCAGCAAAAATCATGCTTAAAAAGAAGGTGGGGGGGGGGGGGGTCAGCAAAAGTCAAGCAAACTGATATTTTATAATGCACCAGCCCCCCGCCCCCCTCGATAAATAATGACCAGCCCTTATGTGAATATTGTTATGCTCTTGTTCCTCAAAACGCGGGCTACCTGTGGTATTAGTCCCAATCCACCTCGATCAATCCACCTCTTGCGAACGAATACCTTGTCATTTTGGTTGATATTCACTAACACAAACAGGTCGTTTCCTTATCAACTGATACGTCAGGTAAGTTAGTAATAATTTATAGGGCTGCTTAGTTGATATTTTGTGGTGTTTGTAGGATCAAAGCGCTCATCACTCGAGGGTAGTGGGTGCTGATCTACAGCCTGTCTGTTTGATCACGGTTCTCTTAATATTTTCCAGTTCATTAGGCATTAAACCCCTTTATATTGATGGAAGTATTTTCCAATCTATGTAACTTGTCATGTGCCTCAAGACTTCCAAGATAAGGCTCAAACTGTGTTGAGCTGAGCTCGACTTCTCGAAACTTCTAGAATAATTATCCATTATTATATATATATGTATATATTATATATGAACGGGTAAATATTATTTTTCTCTTAATTTTAATAATTTGGATGAAATAATGCATTTAAAAATCGAATGGAGTTTTTGTTAGTGTTTATAAATACAGGCTGATACTTCATGATTGTACAAACATATTGTTTTTTGTGTATTGTTTTTTGAAAAAACGTTGTCGGGTTCAAAAAAAGGTTGTCGGGTTCAAAAAAAGGTTATATCATTAAAGCTATGACCAGAGGGGAGCATGGGAAGACAACCATTATGCTAATTTCATGCACATTGCAGTTTTCCCTTCCTGTGCACATTTTATGCATCATGGCTTTGGCATGTTGTTAATCTAGGTCGACTGACTTTGCTCTACTGTGCATTTTTGCATGTCTATATGCAAATATAATACACATTTTGGAGTACTCAAAATCCTTTTCGGTCTTAGCTTCGATGATATGACCTTCTCGAACCCAACTACGTTTTTTGAATTAGGTGTATACATCTTCACCAACATCCTAACATTGTCTGCTTAAGGGGTTAGAGACTGATGTGAGTGTTTTGCTTACAAATACACGCACGCTTTGACTGTGAACTATGAACAAGAAATTTCCCAATACTGCACAAGGGAGCCAAGTGCAGTATGAAGAAATTTCGAGTTCATTGTCTCAAGAAGCTATTAAATGCACCACCTTCCTGATCATACAGTCAGCAAGTGCATTTGCAAATGTATTTGTAAAGAACACTCAAACTTTAAGTCTATAACCCTTTTAATATTCAATCTGAGTTCACTGTGATAGTCACAACTTTTGCCATTTTTTGGCCAGTGTCAGACCAATCAAATATGAGCAAAAAATTTCAATATTATTACGACTAAGTTAGAAAAAAAACTTTAATATGAAAGTCAGTTAATACATCGTAACAACTGGAAGGAAATAAATTTTTGAATGATTTCATTCAATATTGAAAGGAAGCAATCATCATTCATTGATTCTGACCATGTTTAAGTAATATATACAGTATGAACGGCTGTGTTGTATCAGATATACGAACTCGAGGCATAGCCGAGAGTTTGTATATCAGATACAAAACGGACATGAATACTGTAGATTGCTTGTCTGGGTTAGTTCCATTGTGTTTCACTAAAATTTTCAAAATTAAAGTGAATCTGACCAAGAAAATCCAACTTAAAGTTTATGCAAATGAACACAATTTTGTATCAGATTTACAAAACTCTTCACTATCGTGATTTCTGTTGTGTTTTCCTCATGAATAATTAATGAGTTTAATAAGTAATGTTTACAATATGAGTGGCTGTGTTGTTTTGACTACTCCAATCACGAGCCGATATTGATATCAATTGCTATCTTATACTATCCTTTGCTATCTGCTACCATAAACTGGTATTCATTGCTTTTCTATCCATGGCCATGTATGTAATTAGATATTCAGAGGAGTAAAGTATTTATCACAATTTCAAATTAACTCATCTCTCATATTGTATATAAGGGATTCAAATAGCACAGAAAGATGGAGTCGGATGAATTTGAACTATGCACTGTGGCTACACAGACTGAAGACTACGACTGTGTTAATCAATGTACCGCAATGTATGTGGACAATGAACGACAAATGGAAAATAGAGACAGCAAAAGTGATGAAAAAAAAGAAGAAAAATGTACTGTCATCATGACTGATGGTAATCAAAGTAGCATAATTGCTAACTTTGTTGTTGAAGTCAACTTATATAACTCAGACACTAACAACGATATGGGGCTATCACAGGATCCTGGGCACTTTGATTTGCAACGTCTTCGAGAAGAAAATAAAGATATTGAAGATAGCTTGAATGGCGAATCTGATGATGCCAATGATGAGGATTACAATGTGGAAGATGACCAATCCGATGATGCCAATGATGATGATTACAATGTGGAAGATGACCAATCCGATGATGCCAATGATGATGATTACAAAGTGGAAGATGACCAATCCGATGATGCCAATGATAATGAAGTTGACAACGAAGAAAGCAAGAAAAAGAAGAAAGAAAAGAGAAATACTAGAAAAAAAGATTCCCCTCAAAAAATACACAAGTGTTCATATTGTGATAAAGTGTTCCCGAAGAAAGCAAGGCTAGTTAGTCATATTCGAACACATACCGGCGAAAAACCATTCAAATGCTCACATTGCAGCAAGGCATTTGCTCGAAGTTGCCAGCTAACTGTTCATTTACGAAGCCACACCGGTGAAAAGCCATATAAATGCTCGTCTTGTGATAAAGCATTTGTACATAGAAATGATTTCAACATTCACATTCGCACACATACCGGTGAAAAGCCATACAAATGTTCAATATGTAGCAAGGCTTTTGCACGGAGTGGTGCACTCATTAGTCACTCGCGAATACATACCGGCGAAAAACCATACAAGTGTACGCAATGTGAAAAGGCATTTACTACAAAAGCTCACTTATATCGGCATGTACGATCACATACGGGCGAGAGACCTTACGAATGTACGCATTGCATTAAGGCTTTTTATGAGAAATCTGATCTTGATGTTCATCTCCGTACGCATACCGGTGCAAAGCCCTATGAGTGTTCGCGTTGTGAAAAGGCATTTCGATACAAAAAAGGCCTCGATATTCATTTCCTAACACATATCGGGGAATAGTAAAGTTCATAAGCAGCTATTTCAAATAATGTTAACGTGCTTGTGGGAAAGCTAATGGATTATCAGCTTTCTCTCACATAGACGACAACATGTCAAGATTGATAATTTTAGAGAAATTTCTTCCTTACTACTTTCCCCTTGGAAAATATAGTAAAATGCTTTATTAGTTATTCAGTTTTTCATACTTGTTCTCTTATAGTTAGTCGCTATTAATAATAACAATAATAATAATAATATATTATTATTATTATTATTATTATTATTATTATTATTTGTGTCAAAATCTCACTCGGAATAGAAATGTTCAAAAGAAATCGTGTTACGATATGAACCTTCTAAACTTAACCCTTCAAAGAAGTCATTGGTAAAAAGAATTTCTTGTCAAACGAGCCGTGAGCGTAACCAAGGGAATGACGCGTTGTCTGAAATGTCATTTTGCTCTAGTAAACGGTTTTATATATTAACCTGAGCGAGCGCTTAATTTTCATGCAATTTTGGGCGTCTGTTATTAAGAGCCAATCTAGCTGTTTTCGGTGTCTTTGTAGGTCGGATATTTCATCAAAAATTCAGCATGTATTTATCCAGAACACACACGCATGAACTTATAATAGGACGAATAATAATGTTAATTTTAGGAAGAAAAAGAACGATTTTCCATAAATACGTCTTGCACAAACTCTGGTGGTCATGTCATTTATAGCTTGTAGATGGTAAGGACATTTTTAGTTTTGGATCAACTATTGCAAAAGAGTATCCGACTGAGGTAAGGGCCGTGAACACTTTCTCGTTTCTATTCCTTTCTATTTTTCTTCTTTTTTTTTTTTTTTTCTTTTGCGGCCAGGGAAAAACGGCAACGCTTGTTCTGTTGCAGTGGCTGCTGCTTGATGCTACTGCTATTCTGAATGGCTTTTGCTGCTAGAGTGCATAACCATACTAAATCCATGAAAAAGTCAACTAACAAAATTGTGCAAATTGGTGCAAAGTTTTGTAGGTCTACGGTCTACTGAGGTCTACTGAACTTACTAATTTGTGAAAATTTGTACAATTTCTTACACCGTTTTTCACGGGTATATGGTATGCCTTGTACTGTTGTTGTTGCTGTTGTTGTTGTCGCTGTTGCTGTTGTCGTTGCTGCTCTCAAAAAGTCTAATTCACAATTTTCTTTAAGATAAATACTTGTGCGCTTCAGCTGTTATACTTACTGTTGCTACTGCTGTTGTTGTTGCTAATGCTGTTGTTGTTGCTGCTCTCTCTCTCACTCTTCCAATTCATAGATTTTTGTAATAAATACTCGTACGTTTAGTTTAAAGACAATTACGAAACAAGACGATGTATCTTCACCCATGCATGGCGAACAGTACTGATCGTAATACGGCGTTTTTAAATGAAACCTGCTCGAACTTCACCATCCCGGGGATAGACTACATGATGAAATCTGTGAAAGATACTATGAGAATCACATCCATGATATCTTATAGTATAATTGCCTTGTCGGTCCTCGGAAACTCTACTATCATCGGTATAGTTCTCAGAAACAAGTCTATGCGAACTAAAGCAAATGTTCTGATCGTAAACATGGCTGTATCAGATCTATTGGCTACTTTTTTCGCACTTCCTCGAAGCCTCTACGTTGCCATCACCAAAAGCCCAGAATGGGAGTCCACAAGTGCCCTTGCTGAAGCGTCTTGCAAGCTTGTTCCCTTCGCGAGAGAAGTGTCTTGCGCTGTGTCTATATTCAGCATTGTCGCAATCGCTTTGGATCGTTTCTACGCTATCGTTATCCCTTTGGCACAGAAGCCTAGACTTCTTAAACACAAGTTCGTTATTCCGGGGATTTGGGTTGCGGCAATAGCGGCAAACGCGTTATACTTGTACGCATTTCAGGTTAAATTCTTACAACATACAGCAATAACAGTATGCTTTGAACTTCTATCTAACCAACAAAGACGAATTTTCGATACGTTTAGGTTTGTGTCGTTCATAGCAGTTCCCCTTATTGCCATAATCTGTTTGTACAGCGCCGTTGTATTAACTATGGCGCGAAGGCCAGCCCTTGCTTCGACTACACGCCGCCGACGCCAGAACCAAAAAATCGTCCAACTCGCGGTAACAATTACGGTTGTTTTTTTCATCTCGTGGGTACCTTACTATATTTCTCTCCTTCTATTTGTATTCGATAAATTGAATCCTTATTTCCTTTCACCGTATTCAGCTCTAATTTTGATTGTTTTGGAAAAAGCTTTCGAAATTTTGACATATGCTGGTTTCGCAATAAACCCGATAATTTGCTTAATCTTCAGCAGCAACTTCCGAAAACACATTTATCTTGTATAAGTGTCGTCCAAATGTCAACAATTACTCAAAAGAACAAATAATAAACAAACTGCGGGATAATAACCGCAGGCATCTGGGTATTTGGCTTCTTTTTTAACAGCTTTATTGGCCTTCAAATTTCTCAATGAATAAAGTAATTAACAAACATACTAAAGAAAAATAATAATAATACAAGAAAGTAGGACCAAGAGGGTGGGTGCGAAACGGGACCTAGAGTCCCATAAGAGGCACTATACTATATGTAGTGTTTAATAAACGAGCACGAGTGTTTTATCGGGTTTAAAACCACGAGGCGTAGCCTTTCAGTTGACGCGACACAAAAATAAGATTTCAAATACACCGTTAAATAAAAGCCTAAATGTTTGAACCGACTACATGTGCTAAATTCAAAAATATCCGAGCGTTTTGATTTTGATGCGATACGTGGGAGTTAAACGTAAACAAAATGCACTCGCAATTATTTTGGTGTCAGCTTAAATGTACTGAAAATGCAGTCAGGAGTCATGATTATGAATATTATATTTTGGCTTTTTTTCGCCGACTTGTGTCTACATAGCGCCCTTCATCAGTATAACGATGTTTACACGCGCGCAAATGATTTTTAAATGTTTCCAATTACGTAATTGTATTACATACAATTGTATTGTATACACAAATGTATATTTTAAAAAAATGTAAGTGATTAGAAAAAGTATATCGACAAAAATATGAATTCATATATTAATGTGTAACTAGTCTTTGCTTATTACAAGTTATAAAATGAATAAAGTTGAGGGAAATACAAGACTGTTGTAGCTCGATAGAGTTAAAAATATAATAAAGAATAAATCCAACCCCCCCCCCCCCCCCCATCCATCCATCCGTAAGTCCGTCCGTCCGTCCGTCCGTCCATGCATCCATCCGTCCGTTCATCCATACATCCATCCATTCCTCCCTCCATCCATCCATTGGTCCGTCTGTCCGTCCGTCCGTCCATCCATCCACCCATCCCTGATCAATCTCAATACTCAAACAAACCTCATTTAAACAGGATAACAATAAATTTAATAAAAACAATAAATAATATCCATTTAATACTGGTAAGCAGTCGCCATTGGAATAACTACCCCTTGTCTCTTCAGTTCTCTCAATGCCTCTAAAATAACATCAAGTTCTTCACGAAACTTTTCGATCTCTTGATTTTTCTTTCTGACAATCGCCTTCCACCTTGAGTCGGATTCTTCCTTTTCTAATTTAGATTTGATATGTGTAGTGTTTATAATCCGTTCAAGATCGGATTCTCTCTGGTTGAATCTTTGTTCCATAGCTGCTATTTTGGATTGCAGGGTATCGAAGTGTCGCATTTCTGGTGTGAAGTTTTCTTTGGCCTGGTGAAGCTCGTTTTGTAAGTTTGCTATTTGCTGTTTGAGTATTCCTTCACGAGTCTATGAGGAAAGAAGAAATGGGAGGGAATGAATCTTTTGGCAAAATAGTAAAACAAATCATCAGTTCACCTTTTCGGCGCTAGCCGTCACATGGTAAAAATTGTGTTGTATTGTGTTACGGTCACCAAGAAGTTCGGACATTGTTCTCGGATTTCCGTACAAATGTACTGACTTTGAATGAACTATTTACTTGGTTTGTTTAGTTAGTTCTCTAAATACAAGTAAAATATCATTTTTCTAACTTGATTGAAGCTTTTCTTATTGCTTTTAAGAGAGGTAACTAAATAAATCTATCTAAATTTTCTCTTTAAACTCAGTGTGTTTGTATGGGAATCCGAGAACGGTGTCCGAACTTTTTGGTGTTTACGACGTGACGGCTATCGCCGAAAAGGTGAATTGAATATTCAGTGGTTAAACAAATATTTGAATAAAAAAGATAAGAAAATAGGATCAAAGTCATAATAGGAGGAATACGAACAATTAATATAAAAAACGACGGCAATAACGATAACAAAAAAATGAAATCAAATAAATAATAAAATACAATGAAATTTCTTCAAAACTTAACGTTACCTTCACAGCGACTAACTCTTCGGAATTCCTTGCTTCCAATATTAATTTTTCTCGTAGTTTTTGAATGACGATCTCTTGACTAGCCAACTTACTCTTGAGATCCGTTACTATCGAACTTGAATGCCGCACAGCAAAGTCGTTCTTCAGTTGATTCACCTCACCTTGATGCTGAGCCCGCAGTTTTTCGATTTGGTCAGCGGCATCATCACGTGCTTGTCGTGCATTGCGCTCGGCCTCAGCGAGAGAACCCTGGTACCTAACACGATCTTGATCCATGTCTAAAGAGATCTCAGCCAAGCGCTGTTTTAATTGGCTGTTTTGTCGTTCAAGCTCCGCCACACGGGGAGGAGTTTTGGGTGTGGTTCGGGAGTCTCGGTGAGGTGATGCTAGCATGGTTTCGCGTTCGTGTTGTAGCCTGGTACAAGTTTGTCTTAGCTCTGATAGTTCTTTGTCTTTTTCTTCTATCTGTCGTTCTAACGCTTGTATTCTTTCTGGTGTATCTTGCTGAACAGGCACCTCAGTAGTGGACTTCTTCTCGTCGGATTTTCTGGAGAAAACAAACAAGCAAAAAACAAGGCGTTATTACTCTGTAACGTCAAAACAAATATGGCATTGGCAGTGTATTGCTTTCTTGACAAGGCCAAATAATTTGTCAACCAACATGCCGACTATCCTCATATGTAAGAATATACGCGCACGCGGCATTACACAAAATCACAATACTCCGATGAAGGACTAGCGTCCGAAGCGTCAGTAAGTTTTTTCATCTTTTCACGATGTATATTTTACCTTTTTATCATTACTGTTTCATTAGAAACACCGACGCAGCTCACACTAGTTTTTAGCTAGTTATCTCTTCTTAATACTCCAGTTTCCAGTTCTCTGTTGCTCAGGGTTAGCCTCAATTTTCTGTACAATATTCATGTGTTGCAGTGAAGGTCCGTGGAATTCCAAAGTGTTTGTATTGTTGAAGTTGTGCATTCTTTACTTTACCGTTGGTATTTGTGAATATTTAGACACTGATACGAGGCTAACCCTGTGCAAATGAGTCTGTAATCAAGGATAACAGCGGTATTTCAGGAATTCAAAAAAATGTTCTATTCCAGTCTACCTTTTTTTGTTCTTTACATGAGCTTGTAGAGACGACATCCTGCCGAGGGCTTCCTGCAGAACACTTATCTCACTCTCCAGCTCCTCTATGCGCCTGCGATCACCCTCACGCACAGCTGCTAGCTCTTTCTCAAGCGCTTGCGCATGCGTATGAGGATGTGCTGAAGGACGTGGTTTTTCATTGGCTAGTTTCAGACTCTGCTCCAGTTCCTTGATCCTCTCCTCGTAATCAAACTTCATTGCATTGTATTTTTGCTCTATGGCTCGAATTCTTCGACTCGCTTCATCATCTTTTTCTTCCAGTTGTGACTGGAGCTTTTTGACTTGATTTTCCAAGAAAACGTAGGAGGGGGGCTGTTTTTTAGGTGACTCGTCTGTTGTTTGCTGCGCGACGCCTGGTACAGAGGACGCAGCCAGGATGAGGGCTGGTAACGAGTTGGGATATCGTCGTTTGATGATCTCTTCCATTTCACGTACCTGACATTATTGTAGGCAAATTATTTGTCATCTTTTACATCTTGGATATAAATGCCACTATCATTTTAAGTTGTTTGAGATGTTCTGTCATGTGAATACAGACCACTTTACCTTCTTATACAAAATGCCCATTTCAAATCACATGACATTCCCTTGAGAATTGTTCTTTTATGACGAACATGTTAAAATATTTACACATGAAAGAATCAACTCCTACGATTGGCATCATATTGTTTGAAATGTATACAACAAAAAAATACGAAGCTAAAAAGTTCTTGAAGTGACTACTTTGGCATGAGAGCTTAAAAACGAGCCATTATCGTTTTGAGCGGGAGGGCGAGGGGGAAATTGTCAAGACAAAAAATAGTCCCCTTCACTGTTCCCTGTGCCATTTGAAAGTTACATAGCGAGAACGGAGTGACCTCATGGGCGAATCCAGGTTTTTTTTGAAGGGGGGTCTCAGGGGTAAATTTTGTGGACAAAGGAATCCCAGTCGCATTTTTACCACAGGAAGCCCATTTGACCTCAGGAATGACAGGGGGGGTCGCGACCCCCCCCCCCCCCCGACCCTCCCCTTGGATCCGCCCTTGGACCTTACAGTGAAAGAAACGTGAATAATTGTTAATGGTGTTTTACCTGTCTTTTAAGATCTCGTATTCTCTTGGCGTCAGCAGTCCTTTCATTCGTTCTTTCTTTTCGTTCAACCATTTCTTTTCCTTGCTGTCTCTTCAGTCTTTCGACTGTTTCCTTCAAGTCTTTGATTTCCTGGTCTTTCACTTTGATTTTGACCAGGTCTCTGTCCAGGATCTCCTGGTTCTCGGCGTACCATTTTAGTTTACGATTTAGCCTTTCAATTTCAGATTCGTATCGAATTTTCATCTGACTTTGTTCTTGGGTACTGGTTCCTACGGTAAGAAAAACCTTTATATTCAAATGGCTTCCAATAATAATGGTTATCGTATGGTATTGGTACTGACTTACAGCACGTACACGGTAAGTTATGCCGTAACATTGAAATGGCTTCCCATAAGAATGACTTTCGTATGAGTGGGAAACATACGCTACTGACTTACAGCACGTACACGGTAGGGTATGCCGTAACATTGGAATGGCTTCCCATAAGAATGGTTTTCGTATGAGTGGGAAACATACAGTACCGACTTACAGCACTTATGTGGTACGACAAGCCGTAACATTGGAATGGCTTCCAATAAGAATGGTTTTCGTATGAGAGGGAAACGTACGGTACCGACTTACAGCACTTATATGGCACAACATGCCGCAACATTACAATGGTTTCCCTAAAGAAGTGATTGGCCAGGTTATACCATACCTAGCGCCTGATTGGCTCTTTCCACAGCGTCGTCTCGCTCTCTCTCCGCCGCGCGCATGCGTTGTTCAAGAGTCATATTCACGTGTCTAAGTTCATCAAGTTCTTTCTCTGTCTTAGTCTCTCTCCTCCTATAGGAACCGAGTTGGTCCTGGAGGTAATTTATTCTGTCTGCGCCAAGGACAGCTGATCCTGGTGTAGAGTAATGCGGTTGGCCAGGGTGTTGGTCAAGTTTTTCTTTTAAGTTGGCCACTTCGGTTGCTGCAAACAATTAAGTCATGACTACTGTTATTCGACGTCGCTACTTTTGTACATATTGTTCTATGTATCATTCTATATAATTTTTTTACTACGTTTAATTTTAAGAACGTAATGTCGCAATGTTTTATAATCAACCTACTTAGTGTTAATATTGTTCTAAAATTCCTTGGATTGCCAACGCTACTGTTTGTAAGCTCCAGTAAAAAAACCTTCAGATTTTATTGAACCCTGCAACTCTGGGCAGATCAAAGATTTAAACGTAAAGCAACCTCTGTGCTATTCTAAGTCAGGGCATGGCTAACTCACAGATTGAATCCTGAAACAACCTCTGGGCTGATCTAAGTCAGGGCATGGCTAACTCCCAGATCAAACCCTGAAACTACCTCTGGGCTGATCTAAGTCAGGGCATGGCTAACTCACAGATCAAACCCTGAAACAACCTCTGGGCTGATCTAAGTCAGGGCATGGCTAACTCACAGATTGAACCCTGAAACAACTTCTGGGCTGATCTAAGTCAGGGCATGGCTAACTCACAGATAGAACCCTGAAACAACCTCTGGGCTGATCTATGTCAGGGCATGGCTAACTCACAGATTGAATCCTGAAACAACCTCTGGGCTGATCTAAGTCAGGGCATGGCTAACTCACAGATAGAACCCTGAAACAACCTCTGGGCTGATCTAAGTCAGGGCATGGCTAACTCACAGATTGAACCCTGAAACAACCTCTGGGCTGATCTAAGTCAGGGCATGGCTAACTCACAGATAGAACCCTGAAACAACCTCTGGGTTGATCTATGTCAGGGCATGGCTAACTCACAGATTGAATCCTGAAACAACCTCTGGGCTGATCTAAGTCAGGGCATGGCTAACTCACAGATAGAACCCTGAAACAACCTCTGGGCTGATCTAAGTCAGGGCATGGCTAACTCACAGATCAAACCCTGAAACAACATATGGGTCGATCTATGTCAGGGCATGGCTAACTCACAGATCAAACCCTGAAACAACCTCTGGGCTGATCTAAGTCAGGGCATGGCTAACTCACAGATTGAATCCTGAAACAACCTCTGGGCTGATCTAAGTCAGGGCATGGCTAACTCACAGATTGAATCCTGAAACAACCTCTGGGCTGATCTAAGTCAGGGCATGGCTAACTCACAGATTGAATCCTGAAACAACCTCTGGGCTGATCTAAGTCAGGGCATGGCTAACTCACAGATTGAATCCTGAAACAACATATGGGCTGATCTAAGTCAGGGCATGGCTAACTCACAGATCAAACCCTGAAACAACATATGGGTCGATCTATGTCAGGGCATGGCTAACTCACAGATCAAACCCTGAAACAACCTCTGGGCTGATCTAAGTCAGGGCATGGCTAACTCACAGATTGAATCCTGAAACAACCTCTGGGCTGATCTAAGTCAGGGCATGGCTAACTCACAGATTGAATCCTGAAACAACCTCTGGGCTGATCTAAGTCAGGGCATGGCTAACTCACAGATTGAATCCTGAAACAACCTCTGGGCTGATCTAAGTCAGGGCATGGCTAACTCACAGATAGAACTCTGAAACAACCTCTGGGCTGATCTAAGTCAGGGCATGGCTAACTCACAGATTGAATCCTGAAACAACCTCTGGGCTGATCTAAGTCAGGGCATGGCTAACTCACAGATCAAACCCTGAAACAACATATGGGTCGATCTATGTCAGGGCATGGCTAACTCACAGATCAAACCCTGAAACAACCTCTGGGCTGATCTAAGTCAGGGCATGGCTAACTCACAGATTGAATCCTGAAACAACCTCTGGGCTGATCTAAGTCAGGGCATGGCTAACTCACAGATTGAATCCTGAAACAACATATGGGCTGATCTAAGTCAGGGCATGGCTAACTCACAGATCAAATCCTGAAACAACATATGGGTCGATCTATGTCAGGGCATGGCTAACTCACAGATCAAACCCTGAAACAACCTCTGGGCTGATCTAAGTCAGGGCATGGCTAACTCACAGATTGAAACCTGAAACAACCTCTGGGCTGATCTAAGTCAGGGCATGGCTAACTCACAGATTGAATCCTGAAACAACCTCTGGGCTGATCTAAGTCAGGGCATGGCTAACTCACAGATAAAACCTTGAAACAACCTCTGGGCTGATCTAAGTCAGGACATGGCTAACTCACAGATAAAACCCTGAAACAACCTCTGGGCTGATCTAAGTCAGGGCATGATTAACTCACAGATGGAACCCTGAAACAACCTCTGGGCTGATCTAAGTCAGGGCATGGCTAACTCACAGATAGAACCCTGAAACAAACTCTGGACTGATTTAAGTCAGGGCATGGCTAACTCACAGATAGAACCCTGAAACAAACTCTGGACTGATCTAAGTCAGGGCATGGCTAACTCACAGATAGAACACTGAAACAACCTCTGGGCTGATCTAAGTCAGGGCATGGCTAACTCACAGATTGAATCCTGAAACAACCTCTGGGCTGATCTAAGTCAGGGCATGGCTAACTCACAGATCAAACCCTGAAACAACATATGGGTCGATCTATGTCAGGGCATGGCTAACTCACAGATCAAACCCTGAAACAACCTCTGGGCTGATCTAAGTCAGGGCATGGCTAACTCACAGATTGAATAATGAAACAACCTCTGGGCTGATCTAAGTCAGGGCATGGCTAACTCACAGATTGAATCCTGAAACAACCTCTGGGCTGATCTAAGTCAGGGCATGGCTAACTCACAGATTGAATCCTGAAACAACCTCTGGGCTGATCTAAGTCAGGGCATGGCTAACTCACAGATTGAATCCTGAAACAACCTCTGGGCTGATCTAAGCCAGGGCATGGCTAACTCACAGATAGAACACTGAAACAACCTCTGGGCTGATCTAAGTTAGGGCATGGCTTACTCACAGATTGAATCCTGAAACAACCTCTGGGCTGATCTAAGTCAGGGCACGGATAACTCACAGATAGAACCCTAAAACAACCTCTGGGCTGATCTAAGTCAGGGCATGGCTAACTCACAGATCCAACCCTGAAACTACCTCTGTGCTATTCTAAGTCAGGGCATGGCTAACTCACAGATTGAATCCTGAAACAACCTCTGTGCTATTCTAAGTCAGGGCATGGCTAACTCACAGATTAAACCCTGAAACAACCTCTGGGCTGATCTAAGTCAGGGCATGGCTAACTCACAGATTGAATCCTGAAACAACCTCTGTGCTATTCTAAGTCAGGGCATGGCTAACTCACAGATTGAATAATTAGAATTTAGCGTTTTAGTTTTACCGCAGCAGTAATAATGGGATTAACAGTGGATTCCACAGAGTGGCTCTTCTTCCACTGGATTCCAATTGGAATTTAAAAGTTGATTTTTAGTTGATTTTTTCTAGTATAACCGGAGAACCCGTAGAAAAACACTCGAATCAAGGGAGGCACTTAACAAGCTCTACTCATATAATGGAGAGTCAAGTAATTGAACCCACTCAAGAGGTGAGGCGAGTGCACTATACCGCTACACAACCCATTCCCAATTTACCGAGTTTTTGGTTTTCAGCAAACATTCTTGCTTCAGTCGTTTTCCCCTTGGCTTGGATCTGCTTGAGTTCTTTGTACAGTCGTTCGTTCTCTTGTTGATAACCCTTCATTAATTTCTCCTGTTCTCGAATCTCTTTTTCTAGTCGTTTCTTCTCTTCTTCGGTGATACCCTAACGAATGAAAATTGAAATGGTGTGTTACGGTGTACTGCTGAATATAGATTTGTTTAAAAGTAAATATGGGAACCGCTACTGTGCAACTAGCTGTCCGTTTAATGACGGGCGTCCGATGAATAGAGGTTTGTTTTACAGTAAATATGGGAAGAAAATCTCGCGACGGTGCAACGATCTGTCCGTTTAATGAAGGATGTCCGTTGAATAGAGGTTTGTCTTACAGTAAATATGGGAAGAAAATCTCGTGACTGTGCAACTAGCTGTCCGTTTAATGAAGGGTGTCCGATGAATAGAGGTTTGTTTCACAGTAAATATGGGAAGGAAATCTCGTGACCGTGCAACGATCTGTCCGTTTAATGAAGGGTGTCCGATGAATAGAGGTTTGTCTTACAGTAAATATGGGAAGAAAATCTCGTGACTGTGCAACTAGCTGTCCGTTTAATGAAGGGTGTCCGATGAATAGAGGTTTGTTTTACAGTAAATATGGGAAGAAAATCTCGCGACGGTGCAACTAGCTGTCCGTTTAATGAAGGGTGTCCGATGAATAGAGGTTTGTTTTACAGTAAATATGGGAAGAAAATCTCGCGACGGTGCAACGATCTGTCCGTTTAATGAAGAATGTCCGTTGAATAGAGGTTTGTCTTACAGTAAATATGGGAAGAAAATCTCGTGACTGTGCAACTAGCTGTCCGTTTAATGAAGGGTGTCCGATGAATAGAGGTTTGTTTCACAGTAAATATGGGAAGAAAATCTCGTGACTGTGCAACTAGCTGTCCGTTTAATGAAGGGTGTCCGATGAATAGAGGTTTGCTTGACAGTAAATATGGGAAGAAAATCTCGCGACTGTGCAACTAGCTGTCCGTTTAATGAAGGGTGTCCGACGAATAGAGGTTTGCGGTTTTACAACAAATTAGGGACCGTGCAACTAGCTCGTATAAAAACAAAGAAAAATAAGTTTTACCTTCAAATCTCCGCCACTTGCTACCTTTCTCCTATTATCGGCATTCTCTTGTTCTTCCTGTAGTCGTGCCTGTAGACTGTATATCTCTTGTTTGAGATCATGTATCTGTTCCTCGTAGTTCAGCCGAGTTTTTTCTTCTTTTCTTGATAGCTCTCTTTCCCTTGCAGCGAAGTCGGCGATGAGTTTGTCGTTCCGACGTCGTTCGTCTTTCCAGGCCGTTTGCCAGTTTTCAACCTTGACCAGGAAATGGAGAGTTTGTCAGTTGATTTGCAATACAGTAGTGCCAGCTCAAAGCAAACAAACGAACGAGAAAAAAAACAACATAGGCAAAGCAAAAGAGAATGAAGGAGAGAAGAGCAGAGCAGAAGAGAAGAGAGAAAAACAGAAAAGTACAGAACACTAAAGAAAGAAGTGAACAGAAAAGAATGAGAACAATAAAAAAATAAAAGAGAAGAGAAGAGAAGAGAAGAGAAGAGAAGAGAAGAGAAGAGAAGAGATGCAGAGAAGCAAGAGAAGGAGCGAAGAGAAGAGAAGAGGAAGAGAAGAGAGAACGAGAAGGAGAAGAGCAAGAGAAGAGAATGAGAAGCGTAGAGAAGAGAACAGACGCGAACAGAAGAGCAGAGTTAGAGAAGAGTAGAGAAGAGAACAGAAGAGAAGAAAAGAGAAGAGAAGAGAAGAGAAGAGAAGGTCGCAAGTCATTACATACCTCAGACTGAAACCTTTGTTCTCTAGAAATCCGTTCCATCCGATCATCAACCGAAGTTGCCCGAATCGACGCTCGAGATTTGACCGGCTCATCATCGGACCACCTCGGTGTTATCGGGGCTAGGTTCTCCCTATCCTCATCATTCGGTCTGACTAAATGTTTCAGATAGTTTGCAAATGATTCAACGGACTCAGCGATGTGATGAGCTGATGATTCGGGGACGTCTTGGTCTGGGCGGTTGCTCTTTGTTTTTATCTTTGGACTTGGAATCTTACTTTCCTGAAGCATGATGAATCAACTCACGTCAAAACGTTGGGTTGCCTTTCGGAACTTTTTTTGAATTGAAGTCAAATTTAAATGAATGGAGTATTTCATTACTATGGGAAAATTCAATGGAAGGAGGGAGGGAGGGAGGAGGGAGGGAGGGAGGGAGGGAGGGAGGGAGGGAGGGAGGGAGGGAGGAAGGAAGGAAGGAAGTAAACTCACCATATGTAGTTTGCTTTTTCTCATGCTTGGAGTTGGTGACCAAGAAGGTGGAGAAGACATCGATGGCTGCCACTGGTCTAAATTACTCTTCCCAACAGACTGATTTCCTTTTTCCTTTCTCTTACCTTTCTTCTGAGGTACTCCAGTGGATGTCTCTGGAAGACTTCCCTTGCTGCCACGCACTCGCACGGGAGAGTAAGCACTCTTCACGCCCTTTTTATTAGTCGTCTTCTTGGTTGGCTCGCGCTTCTTAGTGTCTACACTCTTGCGAGCTTTTGCTTTGGCCTTGATGCTGCGAAGACTATCTAAAGGGGGTGTGTCTTCATCCTCGGTATCATCATCACCGATTTTTCCTTTTTTCCCTTCTGTTTTGTCTATCATCGCAAGGATATTCGCCACAGGCTGTAAGTCTAAACCTCTTTTCTCTTCGGTAAAACTGTCCCTAGATTCGCGTGAGTCTAACGGGACGACACGAGAATCTAAGGGAATCCCTCGGGAATCTACCGCGAGTCCCGGCTCTGGTCCACTAGGGAGAGGTTCAGATGGTTTTAAACTAAATCCCCTGCAGTCCACGGGTAGCGAGGCAGAGTCGATACTATCGGAGGTGAGAGTGTTACCAGCGCTTCCAATGTTCGTTAGCAGCTGTCTTTTCTTCAACTCGTTTTCTGCCGGACTGCTGTCGGTGATGACTGACGGTCTTAAGCTGAAGCCTCGGGATTTTGTTTCTCCTGTTGATGATTTTTGTAGAAGGAGTTGGTCCTCGTGCTGTGATTCTAGAGGCTGAAGACCTTTATGTGTCACCATAAACAAAAACAAGAATGAGAAAATAAGTTTTCTCGTGACATCACAAAAGGAAGCATGGGTAGTGTGCGCAGCTAATGAATCGTTTCTCACCGTTGTGGTTTGAGGGAGCAGAGGACATACTGTATGTAGTGTGGAATGAGCAAGGGTAGGATGCAAGGCAAGGATGTAGGGTAGTATTGTACAGTCTGCATGTAGAGAGGACATACAGGATGGGTAACCATTAGGAAGGGCAGGGGTGAAGGATTGGGGAGGTGGAAGAGCAGGGGACCCTGGGTGTGAAGTGAGCAAGTGAGGTAAGGGTAAAGGTGGGTGTTTGTTACTGAGACTGCATGTAGAGGTAACATTCTAGGTGCAGCCTGGGGAGGGGTGAGCATAGGAATGGAACACATAGGGGAGGGGTGAGGACTGGAATGGAACACACAGGGGAAGGGTGAAGACAGGAATGGAACACACAGGGGAGGAGTGAAGACAGGAATGGAACACACAGGGGAGGGGTGATGACAGAAATTGAACACACAGGCAAGGGGTGAGGACAGGAATGGGATACAGAAGAAGGGTGCAGGCAGGGACTAGGCAAGTGTAAGAATAGCTGAAGTGTTCAGTAGTGCCCTACCTCTATCTTGTTGGCTTCTATCAGTGGCATTCATCTGCACTTGTTGTAGTGCTGCTTGTAGTTCAGCTATTGTGTCTGTTGTACCACTGTACAGGTTACCTGTACCTGTAGTCTTTAGTCCTGACCCACTAGCAGATGTACCTTCAAAAGCTAATGATTACAATACTCCATTTACACTTCCGTTCAGTGACCATGAAAAATAGTTCCAAGTCAAGGTTAGAGTTGCCGTTCATAGCAAAACTATACTTCTTATCATGTGCGGCAACTCCAACCTCGGTTTGGAACTATTATTCGTGGTCACCAAACAGAACTGTAAAATGGAGTACACAGTAAATACCATCATGACATGAAAAGTTCTGTACTAGACTCTATACATCATATTGTGTGCTTTCCAAGCCTAAATCTGAGAGCGAATTAGACAACCATGGCAATTAAGAAGTTTTTCCAAACATTCAATTGTCATGTCACAGACTTTTACAGGAGTACTTGAATATTAGCAAGACAAAAATCAAAGCTAAATCCTGAGCAACAGAGCATTCAAAACGTGGTTAGTTTTTCATACCTTTTGGTTTCTCCAGTTGCATTTTAGGTTGCTGCTTATTTCTGTCTAATGTTGAATCTAATGAATCCATTAAAGACACTGAAAAATATATTCAGAAAAAATATACCAGTTATTTATCACTGAAAACTAAGTTTCAAACTAAGATATAGACCCCTTGCATGTCGTGTCAAAGCAACGCAATTTGGAGGACAAAACAAAAGAATTTCAATCTCATGAGAATATTGGAAACCTATTGTTATGTCCTCCAAATAGCCCACTTCTGAGATATGCTTCGCTTGTCATGCACAAAGGTTTCAGTATGAGGCTACGTGCTAAATTAAATTTATTCTTACCGCCTGTCACAAATGACTGAGCATTTAGCACGTAGCCTCATACTGAAACCTTTGTGCATGACAAGCGAAGCATATCTCGAAAGTGTGCTATTGTCAGAGCTGCATTCAAAATCATATCCTTGGGAATGACACATGTCCAGTCTGCAATGACAAACATTTTCCTAGGGCTAAAAATGTTTATTTATTTATGACAATAATTAAAAATAGCATTAATTACTGACAGTATATTCAATATCAAAGCATTATCTAGTTTTCTAACCTTTTGATAATAAGCTTGGTTTATTTAGTCCTAATTGATCCAAAGCCTGAAAACAGAAATCAATGGTTTAAGATAAGTTATAATAATATTGGGATGTCAATGAAGAAGGACACTGTACTTGACAGTACAAGGGAACATACGAGGAATCCCCAAGAGATGCTGAAGACAGTCTTTCAGGGCAAGGGATACTCTTGGCAAATGCCAGATATCTGTTGGTATTTGTGCAGAAGTTGGCATGATCTGGCATGTTAGCATGAAAAAATAAAATACATCAAAGTTTCTTTAAATGTTTATAGAGGATAACACTTGACAGTAATTGACAACTGATAAACTTGTGGTCGTTTCTTAACGTCTAGTTGATTAGGGAAGGGACTGTAATTAACATGGTCATCCAAGACGCAAGAAGGTCTAACCAGATGTAATTACAAAGACAGCACCTTCTTCTCAGTGAGTGTTGGTCTGGCCGAGACTTGAGCCGTGACTTTCCACACAACAGAGCGATGCTCTTAGGCTAAGCTAACCAGGTGGTGGCATGGTATGGGTATTGTAGAAAACATTTGACATTTGATGTTAACATAGGTATGGGAATTTACCACCCCTTATATCAAGGTCAAAAATAAAAATTCATTGGAGCTTGTCCAGTCAAATATTTACTGCCACACCAGTTGTTTTGACACGTTGAGCCAGAAACAAGGTATTTCCAAGTCAAAACCATTTTGGCTGGTCCTCAAGACCAGCGACTGACTTCAGCTGTTAGTTTTAGCGCTGTATATACTGTTTGCTTACAGGTTGAGCTTGTTTGTTTGGCTCTTCTTTTCCATCGTGTTCTTCTTGATCATGGCTTTCTTCAAACTGATCACTATAATCATCCTCGTCATCAGCACCATCTTGTTGGTCTTCACTTTTGTCAACATCGGCTTCTTCGGAATGGTGATCTTTTAAGAAAAGAAAAAGAAAGTAATAAATTGTATTAGTAAGCTATCATTACCCAGGCGATTATAGAAAATAGAGCACAATGATTGGTCAAGAACTTTGGACTGCTTACTGATTATTCACTGAAGGCAAAGTGAATATTGGGGAGTATTAATTTTTACCAAGCTGTGAGTATCAGTCTGTTCACTGAGCCTGAGGTGAATAATTTTAGACTTGAATATCAGAGAAAAGTAATAATTTTAGACTTGAATATCAGAGAAAAGTCCAAATTCGGGATAAGAAAAGTTTTAGTATTATTTCTGCTTTAGCAAAATTTTGAAAACCTCATAATCACCGCTCCAGCAGTACTATAAATATCGGTCTCAGAATCACTGCTCGCTCAACCAATCACAGCACGCGAAACTCTATATATGAATTTAGGTCTAAAATTATACTCATTCTTAATAATGATCACCTAGGTGAATATTTGCCATTTTTAATATAACCTACCTGTTGCATTGAATATGGAGTCCCCCAACTCCACACCCGTTGCTTGTAACTTGTCATCTCTTTCTCTGAAGAGAATAAAAATATGTGAAATTTAAAATATTTTTAGAACCAAATAAAATGGCATAAGAAGGAGTAGGGATAGCTATAACTATGAATATGATGGATTAGGACAGAAGTAACTTATAATAAATTTAAATCCTTACTTTTCAGGACTATCAGTCGTGCTCAACCCTTCCAGCTCCTCTTTATAATCAAACTGTGAGCCATCCCTCATTTGTTCTTGGAAGAACTTCAACTTGTCTTCCTCTTCTTGAAGTGTGTCAGGCCCAGGGGGAGGAGCCTCAGAGGGCATCATATCATGACTGGGGGACACTGAACTGTTGCCTGTTTCTACATCATCTAACAAAAGTAATAACACATTAAAATGTCTATTACAGGATGACAAGCAAAATTATTACCATATGCATACTTCTATGCAAAGCTTGTTGCCAAACAAGCTTTTACATAATTGCCTTATTTAGGTAAAACCAGCATGTTTTATATGATATGTAGTAGTTAATGTTCATAAGCCTGTGCATAAAAAGATGCTCACAAAGACATTATCGCTGGTCATACTTTTGCATGTCCCACTGCAACCAGAAAGCTTTGCATCCTGTATAAACCAGCCAGCTTCTGTTGCACTTTAACCAGCATGCCTGGCATCATAAGTGTCAGTTTAATGTACAAAAGCCTACAGGTGCATAAAGAGTGTTCACTAATACAATATGTTTGGTCATACTTTTGCACGACATACTGTAATCGTTAGATAAACTTTGTTTACCAGCATACTGAAATAAGATCAAGAATCATGTATACATGCATATATCACAGAAGAATTTCTTACCACTGTTTTCATAAGTTCCTGTTTCTTCTTCACTCAGTGGTCTAAAATCGAAAGCAAAACTCAACTTACATGTTGACTTTTATGGAGGGAGGAAAAATGGAGAACATGCAAAGAGCAACACTGGTGTGCCCATGCACCAGGAGTGTGAGGGAGATTTTTCATTCATGCATAATCAGAAATCATTATTTTTGAGTGCAATGATAATATCGTGCCAAATAATTTTGGCAAGGATTAATGTAGGACATATATAAATGTCACTAATACTCTAGTTTCGATTTTGTTATCAAGGAACACTGCAGCATCTTAGAGAATTAAATAAGGTCTATAGAATGATAGCATTTTTATTGTATACTTTATATCTAGACTTATTGCTTACCTTTCTGGGATATCATCTTCCTTCTCAGGAATAAACTTTTCCTTTTGCAGACTTTTTCTTGCAACTATCAAAAGCACAAAGCAGAAACTTCTTCAACAATCTTCCCATCTATATCACCGGGCCCTCCTTCCAATTAGGAAAAAAGATACTGTAGCATGACAGAATATATCCCCACAGGGGTGGGCTTGTATGCCTACCTTCCTCCAGACTGTCTTTACTGATTGATACAGGTGAGCTATCACCATGGTTAGTGTCCTGTGATATCCCCACAGGGGTGGGCTGTGTTGCTTCTGTTTTCTGCATCTTTTAAGCAAAACCAAAACAGCTTTATTAGATATTTAGCAAGCCTAAACACATGGTCAGATGGGAAAATGGAGGTTGAAACCTTTAAGATCTTTGAACTTTTGCAATTCAAGTACAAAATAAAGATTGATTGATTGATTAATTAATAAACCTGAAGCGAGATGACGTTTTACCCCCATCTCTAGACCATAATCCTTTTCACACCGCTTTTGTTCTTTAATTATGACTATTGTTCCTGTATTCTCTAAGGAATCAAAAATTTTAATATGAAAGAATTTAAAAAACTATTATGGTATAGAGTCGGGGGTAAAACGTCATCTCGCTTCAGGCTTATTGATTGATTAAAACCATGTCCAGGAATCAAGAAACTATATAAAAAGTTATAAAGGTAAGTGCATTTCCACTGCCTAACCATTGATTAATAATCGATTAATTTTTAAATTGACATGTGAGTTAAATGTCAAACTCTGCTCCTTCTCACCTCAGCACTATCTCCTTCTTGTAGTCCTTCATCATCGACATTCTCCTTGGGTTTAGGTTTGAGCCAACTTTGCCTTAGACTTTCTCTTTTCTTGTCCTCATCTTCATCTTCCTCTGCCCACCATGGTAAACTCCCGACATCACTGTCTTTGGATAACTTGGTCTTCAACGAAGGAGCTTTGTGTCTTGGGGATGCAAGAGACTCATCGGATAAAGACTGTAATATTCAAAAATAACAATAACTAGTAAACCACTAAGTCTCTGAAAAGCTTATTGTACAGATGTGTGCACTGTGCTGTAATCGTAACAGTGTATATCCAAGTATTTTGATTGGATAAGTAGTGAACATGTATGCTATAACTGACTGAAAGGTTACAGATGATGTCAAAACCATAGTGTTGTGATTGTGACAGACTGCTTTTAAAAACTGGTTAAAAAACTGGTTTAGGCTGTTCTTTACATGGGACTCTTGTCCTGTTGACCAGGCCCTCAATTAGATCTAAACATCTGGTTGTAAAGTTATTAAATAAATAAATAAATAAATAAACTAATTAAACCAAAATTTCATTTAACTCAAATATTAACTTGTTGTTCAAATAATAAACATCGCAAACTGCAAATCTTATAATCAGCTGTTGAGAAATAATCAAGCTACGATAGCTTGAGAATTGAAAACAGAAGGGGAAAATGCATAAAAGTTAAGAAATATTTGAATCTTAAGATATAATAAATATGACATAAATATTAAAATAATTATGACATACCTCGTTCAAGAATTTTTCAAATTCTGCATCCAAGTCAATATTTTGCCCCTGGAATTTCGAACGAAGGGAATCCCAACGCTCAGTCATGCCCCAAACGTCTGGCAATGAAGATGTTCATCCAATATGATTATCTTTTTTGAGGATTTTTTGTGTGTTTACATCAAACATCAAATCACCCGCCATTTTGAAACGCGCCTAATAATACCACAGGGAGCCCAATATTAGACTATTTCTGCTCACATCGATATCATTAAATGAAGATTTTGGAAATGCAATCAAGATCTAATATTAAAAATAAAATTGTAGTATAAAACCTCACAATTGAAATTCTTTAAATTCTGTAAATAATAATGCCTGTTTTGTTTTACAAAATGATAAAAATAAAGAATGAACAAAGCAAAGCGTAGCTTCGGGCTCCCTGTGGTTTTTTGTTTTGTTTTTTGATTATCTTCGCTTTCTCAAAATTTCTTTTAAAACTTGAGCTTATTCATTCATTTTTCAGTATTTCTAATAGATTTTCTTCCGTAACTTTAGGTATCTTTAGAAGTCTGGACAATTTTTTAGTTACTAGTATTTTGTTGTTGACCGCTGAGTGACAATTCGTTGACTCACAAAGAAACCAATACAAGCAAATATTGGTAAGGTACTTCATGGAGTTGTGTTTTTAAAATTGTGTCTAATGTTTGATAGGGTGATACATAAATATTTAAACTACATGAAGTGTTATGCTTAGGTCCTGTGTCGCCGAATCAAAAAGTAACAAGTTTTCAATTCAAATGCTGTTGAACTTCGACCAAGATTGAACAAAATCATTAAGAAAGTCAAGAAAGATAATAATGACAAGAAACAGCTAGACTTATCAGCACTTTTTATCATAGGTAAGTCAAATAAAGTCTGCTACATCAAAAAAGGCCAAAAATATTTCTCAGGTAAGTTAGAAAAAAAACTCTTGTATTTTATGGTATTTAAGAACTTTCTAGTCATTGTAGTTCTGACCGGTAGTTCTAGAAGAACGAGTGAAAAATTGGTTTGATGGTTTGAACTAACCCCCAACTATTTTGTACTCTACAACTGTAGGAGTACAAAATAGTGTTTAGCGCTAGAGCGCAAACAATTAATCCGTGAAACACTAATTACTAAATAGTACAAAATAGTGCTAATTAAACAATAGAAAACAATGGAACTTGCATGAAATTGTGCTATTCTTCGTTTGCAATAGACGTCATAGCTGCCATGTTGGAAGAATTTGACAAAAGATTTTTAAATGAATTCTTTTGTTATATTATCCTCCAACATGGCAGACATCCCTTTTGTTATTGTGCTCTCTTGGGATTGATTGCAAACCAAGAATTTACAATTACTAAAGTTTCACGGTTATATTGTTTGCACTCTATTGTTTGCACTCTAGTATGGTTTTTCAAGATTTAATGGCATAACTAAGAATGGTAGAAAAACCAACCTTCTCTTTCAAGGTCCTAGTGACGGGCCTGTATATTCTTGTCGTACATAAACTTGGTTCCAAATTGATATGTTGGAAGTATGCCTGAGTTTCAAATAATTATATTGGGGGGAGCAGTGGGGGTGGAAAATCAAGAGATTAATACCCTCCAAATAGTCTCCGCAATTTTTTTCTTCTTTTGTTATGACAGATTATATGAGGAGAATTATGTGAGTCAGACTTATAACTTACCTAGTTATATCATTCTATAACATTTGATGGCTGATGGCGCAGACTCAGAAGAAGCCTCGCACCAAGATCAAGAGGAGATAGCCTATGCTGAGGGAGGTTGGGGATGGGTGGTCTGTGCTGCAGCATTCATGGTTGCGTTTGTAGTTTTTGGGATCCACTCTTCTTTTGGTGTTATTTACTCAAATCTTGTAGAGGAAATGAAGTTGGATGAAGCTGAAACAGGTAGAGATATGTACAGAATGATAGATATCTTTCAAAATGAATTACAAAACCATATTTTTTATTTAAAAAGATTTTTAGACAGACCATCGGGCAACTGTAGTTCATTCATAACTGTCATCGATATTTGGCATACTTTTTTATGAATGTAGAGTATAATATTTTTTTATTACATTTATTTCAGCATGGATAGGCTCATTGGCAGGCAGCCTCAACTTCCTTGGGGGACCTGCTGCAAGCTTTCTCTGTAACCGTTATGGCTGTCGCCCTGTTGCTTTCATTGGTGGCTTTCTAGCAATCCTTGGTCTCTTCTTGACCTCTTTTGTACAAAAAACAGCTAAAATGTATGTCACATATGGACTGCTATGGGGGGTAGGTTCAAGTTTTTGTTTCATACCCTCCGTGGTGGTGTTAGGCCAATATTTTCATCGCCGTTTTCCTCTAGCTAATGGTATTGCGTCTTCTGGTTCAGGCATTGGGGGACTCTTGGCAGCACCATTTATCAATTTTATACTTTCCACTTTAGGATGGCAAAATTCAATGAGAATATTAGTGTGTTTTGCAGTGCTACTGTTGCTTTCTTCTTTGTTTTATCGACCAGTCAAAAGACAAGTCAATTTGAGGGCAGTTTCTAATGAAAGATTAAATGAGGCAACTAGTTTGGCTTTGCCTTCTGTTTGGAGATGCAAGTCTTATATAGTTCTCGTTGTTGCAGTGGCATTGTTCCAGTTTTGTTACCCTGTTCAATTCATGCATTTAGTAAGTACCACATATTTTTTCTCTTTAGCGCATTCTTTAACATGGTAGATTCAGGAGAGGGTCATTGCATCCCTATCCATCCCACTATCATTTTATCAACTTCACCCATCTAACTTTTAGTCCATCCATTTATTAAATCTATCCATTCTTCCATCCATCCAACCATATTGTATCTATTCCATTTCCATCCATCTGTCCATCCACCAATCCATGTTTGCTCCCCCACCCAGACTTGTACCCAGTTATCACTTGTGGAGGCTTTTCAGAAGGAGAGAGAAAAAGCTTCACTTTTCTCTTCCTTACTTCTCTTGATGCACCGTGAACTCACTAAATCCTTCCCATTAATCACAGCGTGAGATCAATAAGACAAGAGAAGTGACTGCGTACGAGTTTGTTGCACACCCGCTCGCTCGCTTAGCCTCCCATCGCTTGCCAGCCAATCCATCCATCCATCCCTCCCTCCCTCCCTCCCTCCCTCCCTCTCTCTCCCTCCCTCCCTCCCTCCCTCTCCCTCCATCCATCCCTCCCTCCCTCCATCCATCCATCCACCCATCCATCCATCCCTCCCCTCCCTCCCTCCCTCCCTCCATCCATCCATCCATCCATCCATCTTATTATATATTCATACACTCATATCTTTGTTTAATACTGACAATAAACATCACCCAAATATTACCTGTCATTTCCACAGGTTCAGTTTTCCAAGACTAAAGGTATTCCCCAATCCCGTGGATCATGGCTTCTGGGAATTCTATCCATCACTGCAACAGCCAGCAAGATTATTTTTGGGAAGGTTTCTGAGCTACAGTGCATCAATAGACTCTATCTATTCCAGCTTGCAATCTTCGCAATGGGTCTAGCAGTAGCCTTGTGTCCTCTTGCTACTAGTTATGCTGGAGTCCTTTGCTTTTCTATCGTTTATGGCTTGTTTGATGGTTGTTTTGTAGGACAGTTGAATGTTGTGGTGTCTGATATTGTCGGGCATGAGAGGTTATCGCAAGCTGCTGGGAATATGTATGGGTCTATTGCTGTGCCTATGAGTTTAGGGCCTCCTGTTGCAGGTGAGTGATGCCTTCACCTTTTTATGGAACAACCAAAGGGCATTGCTATTTCAAATATTGGACCTCTGGACTGATCTAATTCAGGGCATGGCTAATTCACAGCTAGAGAGAACCCTGAAACAACCTCTGGGCTGATCAAAGTCAGGGCACGGCTAACTCACAGATCAAACCCTGAAACAACCTCTGGACTGATCTAAGTCAGGGCACGGCTAACTCACAGATGGCCTAAAAACAACTTCTGGGCTGGCGAAGTCAGGGCATGGCTAACTCACAGATAGAACCCTGAAACAACCTCTGTGCTGATCTAAGTCAGGGAACGGCTAACTCACAGATTGAACCCTGAAACAACCTCAGTGTGCTTATCTAAGTCAAGGCACTGCTTACTCCAAGTTTGAATTGAAAATTATCGAGTTGGGTTTTGAGGAGGGGGAAAGCAGAGAAGCCGTAGAAATACCCCTGAATCGAGGGAGAGACATAACAAACTCTAGTCTCTAAAGAGGTGAGAGGCAAGTACACTACCGGTACGCCATTCTTGAAGAAATAGAAAACGTGCGCGCGTGCTGTGTGCAGTTATAAAGCACGCAGATGTTGGTGCAAGTGTGAAGAAGTGCTAGGAGAAGCACGACGCTTAGCGGAAACTTCTCGAGTGATCTGCCAATCCCCAAGTGCTTTATACCTCCACACAGCACAGCAAGTTTTTTATTTCTTTTATAAATTACAAATTACAAGAATAACGAAACTGAAGTACGCGAGCGTGCTGTGGGCTCTCATAAAGAGAGATTTTATTAAGATGGTTTCGTTTTTCTCTGACGTGGCCACAAATTAAATTTACTCTTATTTATTGTTGTTTTTTTCAGCCTGGTTGTACAAGGCATTTGATTCTTACGATGGAGCATTCTTCGTAGCAGGAGGAGCTGCAATACTGACTTCTCTGATTCTTTTCTTAATTCCGTTTTTGTCACGTAAAGAAAGGCTACAAAATGTCACTAGACGCGAAACATTACCTATCGGAACGAGACTGGTTAGTGACGTAAAATCACAAAGTGAAACTCACTCGAGGTATTTAAAGAGTGGTGCCAAGATAAGGACGATAACCCTCAAAGAAACAAGAAACGGTACAGAAAATCACGAAGCAGTTAATCGGAGATTTGATGATTTATCGTTGATTGCAAACGCTGATTTATCAGAGAGGGAGACTGTACTATAGGCAAGGCTTGAGTACGGGAACAAAAATATCCATTTTATTATATTTTAAATTTTAACAAACAAATCCCAGTTAAACTGAGAAAATTTAAGTTCGCGATACTGGAGAGCAGTGTTTTGCCTTGTTTCAACCATGGTGTGGATGTGCAGGAATGCCGGGTGGACCGGGTGGTCCAGGGGGACCTGGAGGTCCAGGGTATCCAATACTTCCTGGGCATCCTGGGCGTCCTTGACATCCCGGTGCGCCATGATATCCTGGTAATCCTGGTGGTCCCGGAGGGCCTGGAGGCAACCGACGACCCGGTAAACCCGGGGGACCGGGTGGTCCACAATTACCTGGCATACCACATGGTCCTTGGGGTCCTGGGGCTCCCTTGTATCCGTGGGGTCCTTGTTGTCCAGGGGGTCCAATGATTGGTGGTAGATATGGCGCTGGTGGGGGAGGCGGTGGTGGTGGTGGATGATGATGGTGACAACATTGTCGTTTACTGCCACCTTAAATAAATAACCAATAATATAAAATTAAATTAAAGTCGCTTATTACTAAGTACTTTTGTGTTTGAATGGTTAGCTTATTGAGGAAAATGGGATGAAGACCTCCCTGGCTTAATGGAGCTATGTTAATGGGGATCACCATACTCCCCTACTTCCCTGTGGATGAGTTGAATTTACACTTCCGATTGACGTCGGAGATGTATCCCTCATAGTCTGACAAGGTAAGACTTGGCGGTTTATGGTAAGAAAGAAAGGAAATCGTAAACAAAAATTAATTCCTGGTACACCAAAAAAGTTGTTAAATTCGGACCTGCTGGCTACGGCTCTCTGACCAAAGCTTGTACCATTTCTTCAAACAAAAAATATTTGTGCAATTACGCCAATGAGAGCACTGCAAACACGTAATGTTTTTATAAATAAATAAATTAAGTATGTAATCAAAACCCGGATTGTTTTGATTCGAACCAACAGGTGAGAAATGGCAAAACGGATCAACTCTATTTGTTAATAACCTCATAATTTCAAATTCAATCAACAAAGGTTAAATTCAGTTAAATTTGGAAGAAAAAAAACGACATACGGATAAATTGCTCTTAAATGGCTTTCGCATCGTTTTTGGCGGCCAATCACAAAGTGATTTTTCAAGCCATTTTAGTGTCACATAAATGCGTGCGTTTAATTTTCCATATTATAATATAATATAAACTCTAGAAAAGTTTATTTTTATCATTATTAAGTATTTTTTACGTAGCAAAAGAAAATTATAAAGAAATATAAGGTAAAATAATTACGTCTTATTTTGTGGAGTTCTTTAGAGAAGGTTATCATTTTTTACGCAGGAAAAAAACGCTTAGTAAAGAATAAGTTTAATTTTAGGAATCATTTTTTCTTGGAGTTCTTTTTAGAGAATTAAGGTTATACTTCGAGAAAAACAAGATTGAGACTGGCATTAGTTGACTTACCTTTGTGATCAACAGACTTCCCGTGCACTGCTACAACAACCACGACAAAAGTGGCGATAAGTAGTTGGAAATTCATTCTGAATGAAAACATTAAATTAAGAGTTAAAATCTGACTTTCTCCATGATCAATTGAGGCGGATAGCGTTAGGAGTCGGGAGTCTTAGCAGCAATTTTCAAAAAAAATTCGCCTATTAAGTAAAGGTGACTGACGTTTCCAGAAGAAAAAAAAGGAAAATAGTAAAAACCAAAAAAGAACTATTTAAAAAAACTTATAAAAAGTGATGAGAGAGAAATTAATTTTGAAATAAGAAAAATTAAGCTGCGTACTTACCTCAGTGCTCGCGTGCTCCTCTCCAAAGGCGACACCAATAAATGACTCAAAATTTATAGGTTAAAGGTATGTATTTTTAGATTGGAGTGCTATGAGTTGATTAAAACATGTCAAAACAAATTTACGATACAATGACTGCATCTAAATTGATTAAATAAGAATACCGGTTTGACCTGTAAAACTGATTTGGACTCCTGCAAAACAAGTTATTCCAGTTCAGTTGCAAGGCCTGGACATTAGGGGGGACCAAATTGTCGTATAATGTCATTGTGCGATTGCAGTTTGGCTAGAGATGTCGTTTGGCTATTTTTAAAAGTAGGGGGAGGGGCCGGACCCTTGGTACTCGGCCTGTATTTATTGGTATTTCAAACATTGGTAGCTGGTTCTTACAAAAGCTTTCATTTTTCCTATGAGAATAAATGAGAAAAATTCCAATATTCCTTACAATACTCTTAAAAAGCAATATAGTTTTAATCCAGTTCAGGATGTTTTAAATGTATAATGGGGAAAACTGCTGACGTCGCTTTTTTCTGAAAGTTTGGGAGCCCTGTGTTTCGGTAGCTTGTCTTCGTCTGTGACAGTTGAAGAACGTGTGGTAAACGTTTTGCAAAAATACATCTTTTTTCTCTTCTTAATCAAGGTAAAAGTCTCATAAATGAATACAAAGGTAGAATATATGTAAATTTGTGAATATCTTGTTGGATTTCGCCTCGAAAGAGTATTGCGTTCAGGCACAATTAACACATTTCTAATAACTAAGAAGTTCATCTTTCTTGTTTTCCTTTTTGGGGGGCAAATATTTGCAATTGCTTTATGCGAGTGTCCGTACCTAAGCTTGCAGTTTATCTAAATACAAAGTCAAGCAAGCATGCACGGTCCGTCATGTGCTATCAACCAGAGAGTATTCTATTGCTTGGTACCAATCAGCTGAATGAATCTCACTAGCCTACAATGACAGGCAAACACTGCCAATCATGTGCTATCAACCAGAGAGTATTCTATTGCTTGGTATCAATCAGCTGAATGAATCTTATGAATCTCATTACCAGCCTACAATGACAGGCAAACACTGCCCGTCATGTGCTATCAACCAGAGAGTATTCTATTGCTTGGTATCAATCAGCTGAATGAATCTCATGAATCTCATTACCAGCCTACAATGACAGGCAAACACTGTCCAACATATAAGTATTATATATCAATCAAAGTGTATTCTTAAATTTTCATATCAAGAATTAGGTATATTATACCTAATTCTTGATATGAAAATTTAAGAATTACACTATATATTGATATCAACTCTTGCAGATACACAGAAGAACACAATGGCAGGATTAGAAGAAAGAGATGAGGAACGTTTGCTAGAGGAAGAATATGAGGAAGAAATAGAACGCTATGCCTTAGGTATTTTTCTCCAAAGCAACATCCAGTAAAGTTGGGGTGGGGGGTGGGGGGGCGGAGGAGGCAAACTTAATATTTTCCCTTTTCCATTCTCTTAAATGCCCTTTTTTCTGCTAAGGCAGAGCAGCTTAATTTTATATTTTGACAAATAAAAGAATTGTCTCCTAAGAGTTTGGAATTGAGAAACATTACTCCCTTAGAATAAGGGCCTATTTGATTAAAAGTAGAGTAAAATAAAATAGAATTATACTGCCTTTATACCAAAAAGTTTTTGTTTAATGTGTTATTCTCTGCTTTGCCAAGGGAGTTTTTCTATGGGTTTTTCCCCTCTCTCCATGAAATTAACATGTGAGTGGACATGTGAGTTACATGTTAGTTAACATGGATTTGATTAAGCCGAACAAAAAAAAGTGTATTTCCTGTTGCATGAGAAAAATAATTGGGGTCAGTAGGTCAGATTTTTTTTACTGATACAACAGTGGAAATGAGCTTACTGGGAGCCCTGTGGTGCATTTGGGTATGAAAAAAATATTAGGGTCGGCAAAAATTGACAAGAAAATTAGGGTCAGTCGCACAACAGGAAACACACTTATTTTTTTGTTTGGCATTATATGGTTGTATAGAATATTTAAGAAAGGTAATTTATCCATCTACCATTGATTAATTGATTTTAGAAAACTCATTAATAATTCATGAAGAAAACACAATAGAAATCATGACTATGAAGGAGGATTTATATCTGATATAGATTCGTCTTCATTTGCATAAACTTTAACTTGGATTTTCTCTATCAAACTTGGTTCATTTCGTAAAGTATTCTGTACAATATGAGAACATACATCATGAGTTTTCTAAGCCGTTTAATAAACTCGCAGATCGTGTCTTATCGGGTCTAAAACCACTCGGCTGTGCCTACATAATTCATTAATCATTAGACTATTACTTAATAATATTATACATCTGGATAGTTGATTATAATTTGTTTCCTCTACATTCGCAGAAAGTATCCAAGATTGATTCTTTGAGCCCTGGAATGATAGCGACCTCATCCTAGTGGTTGAACAAAAAAAAATACATGTTCATCGTTTGATTCTGACAATTGCCTCGCCTGTGTTTAAACAAATGTTAAATGGAGATTTTGTTGAAAAGCATTTGAAAGAGATTCCCCTTCCTGGGAAAATTGCCTATCAATTTATACGGTTTCTTAGACAGATTTATCCTCAGTATCAAGATGATCTTAATGGTAGGTATCAACTTCATAACACATTAGAGGGGGGGGGGGGGGTACTATGATGCTATGATGGGGCTGCCATCATGAAGCCTAAAGGAATTGGCCAGTGAAAAATAAAAACCTGTTCAATATAAATTTACAATAACAATATATAACTCATTAGAGTTATACCGTAAATCCTCTATTTAGCCCCCCGGGGGGCTTACTTATTTCAGGCACGTTTGAGGGAGGGCTTATTGGAGAGGGGGGGCTTAATTGAGAGGGGGGGCTTATTGATTTAGTTGAAACGCAGTATGTAATATGATTGTAACTCAAGATTAAATGGAAGCATTACTATTGACCGTCTCGCATAATCTGTAGTGATGTACATAGCATTTTTATTATTTGATTCACCTGTGTTAGTCTCTCAAGTATAATTTGTGATTCTTGTGAATAGCAAAACTAAAACACAGTAACATTAACAAAGCAAGCTAAAAAGAAATGTACTGAACAACCAAGACTTTAATGAATCACCTTTAATCAGTACACGTGATTCTTTAGTTGTGAAAGGGGGAGAGGGGCTAAAGAGAGAGGGGGGGGGGGGGGTTAACAAATTTCTTGCTTTAAAAAGGGGGGCTTATTAGAGAGGGGGGGCAAAATAGAGGATTTACGGTAATAAATTATGGAAGCCATAATTTCAAGAGGAAAAGTGACACTTCAGTTTTGCAAATTTTCTTGATTCTGTTTGGCTAACATTTTTTCTTAGATCAGCTGGAACTCTCCTTTATTCTTATTATTTTCTTCTTTCTTTCATCCATATATATATATATATATATATATATTATTCCTTTTTTATTTTCCTTCTCTTGTTTTCATTATTCCTGTTTTTCTTTTCTTCCCTTATTTCTTTCTTGTCTTTCTTTTTCTCATTGCCTTCCCTTGCTTTCTTCTTTTTCTTTTCCATCTCTCTCTTTCGTTTATCTTTATCCCTCTCGGTTCCCTCTTTCATTTAGAAGCACCACTGACATCCAACTACAAGCCATAAAACTAGACCTGTGGATTTTAAATGAAACAGTTTTCCATCCTGTCATTTTTTGTCAGAGTAAAACTGTGACTTCCTGTATAAGCTTGCCGATGAGTACCAAGTCGAGAACCTAAAGGATTCTTGCCTACAGGTGATACAAACAGTCAAGATAGCTAAAGACAATGTATTTCATGTACTTAACGTCTCGAAACTCTTCAAAAATGATGAGGTTTACAAAAAATGTACCAAAGCTTCCCGAGAAATGTCTGTCAAAGACATTGTGTACTTGAACAAGTACCAGGAGCTAGAGAGGGATGATATGCTTGCACTTATGGCCGACAAGGCCAAAAACCTAGAAAACTGTATTCGGAAGGTGCTACCAGAGTTTGTTGGTGTTCTGGACCTCGCGCTGTGGTTTTGGCTAGAGAAAGGAGAAGACAGCCACCCTCCAACCCGATGCCCTGCACATTATCTCCATGGAAAAGCAGCCAAAGGGGCCAGCATCAAGGAAAGGATTACTTGCAAAGCGTGCGCAATGATGTACAAACAAATGAAAGTTAAATTGATGAATGAAGACTGGTATGAGGGGATTGGGTACTACTCATACAGCGATAGTGGAGTTTATTTTAATGACGTCATTAGCTCGTTAAAGGAAATATATAATCTCTTGCATAGTGACGTCACGAGGAGCACTCAATAACTCAATACTAACCCAGTGTTAGTTATTATGAATGGGTGTTGAACATTTAAATCAGTTGATCGATGGTTGAGATTATTTGATGACGTCATCAGCTCGTTAAAGGAAATGTATAATCTCTTGCATAGTGACGTCACGAGGAGCACTCAATAACTCAATACTAACCCAGTGTTAGTTATTATGAATGGGTGTTGAACATTTAAATCAGTTGATCGATGGTTGAGATTATTTGGTGACGTCATCAGATCGCTAAAGGAAATGTACGATCTCTTACGCCGTGGCATCACGAGTACCATTCAATAACTTCATCCGGTGATATGAGCATGCATGTATACATGTTTCAGTTAATTAATGGTTAAGATTACTTTGATAACGTCATCAGAGGAAATGTACGATCTCTTACACCGTGGCATCACCAGTACCATTCAATTACTCCATCCGGTGATATGAGCATGCATGCATACATGTTTCAGTTAATTAATGGTTAAGATTACTTTGATAACTCCATCCGGCGATATGAACATGTAAAAATATATTTCAGTTAATATAAATGGCTGAGATTATTTGATGACGTCATCTGATCGTTAAAGGAAATGTATACAATCGCTTGCACCATGGCTTCACTAGTACCGTTCATTAGTTCTATACATTGAACTATCTTTGGAATGTATATACATTTTAGTTAGATTATGTTGGATTTCACTTTGGTGAGGTCATCAGCTCATTTACGAAAATGCTCACTTTTTATAGTGACGTCACAAGGGCCGATTATTAACCTTACTTGATTTGAGCATGAATTTAGATTTCGCTGATATACATTCGTATTAGTGGTTACTTTTATAATGTCACCATCATTACGTCACTTTACGTCATTTTATTTTAAAAAGATGAAAAAGTGAAAAATGACTGTTTAGTTAGCTCTAGTTCATAAAAACAAACAAACAAAAAAAAAGGGTTTAGAGTTTACTATTATGCGTACAATGCGTACAAAGGACTCCGCCAAAGAAAGCTTATTTTAAAAATTAAATCAACAGAGGGCGTCCCTTTGAAGAGTGTGAAGGAGTGCGGAGTGGCGAGTTTTACAAAGATCACAACCCTAAAAAGGACACCAAAATAAGCTCATTTTAAAAATCACATCAACAGAGGGCGTCCCTCTGGAGCGTGTGAATTGATTTTCGAAGGAAAATTTCAGTCCATCCCATTAATTCCATTCGTTTTTCACCATCTAGTTGTGCGAAGTATCAAATATAAACATGAAAACACAAAGTGTCGATCAGAATATCGTATATTGAACCACGAAGTTACTGGTTCCCTGGTTGTTATCGAATCAAAACATGCTATACTAATCATTTGCAATGCATGTTCATCGCCCGTCCTTTTGAAGTATGTCAACAAGTGAATGCTAACCGTCCTTTTGAAGCGTGTGAAATAGTTCATGCTAACCGTCCTTTTGAAGCGTGTGAACTAGTTCATGCTAACCGTCCTTTTGAAGCGTGTGAACTAGTTCATGCTAACCGTCCTTTTGAAGCATGTGAACTAGTTCATGCTAACCGTCCTTTTGAAGCGTATAAACTAGTTCATGCTAACCGTCCTTTTGAAGCGTGTGAACTAGTTCATGCTAACCGTCCTTTTGAAGCGTATGAACTAGTTCATGCTAACCGTCCTTTTGAAGCGTGTGAACTAGTTCATGTTAACCGTCCTTTTGAAGCGTGTGAACTAGTTCATGCTAACCGTCCTTTTAAAGCGTGATAACTAGTTCATGCTAACCGTCCTTCCCTGAAGCGTGTGAACTAGTTCATGCTAACCGTCCTTTTGAAGCGTGTGAACTAGTTCATGCTAACCGTCCTTCCCTGAAGCGTGTGAACTAGTTCATGCTAACCGTCCTTTTGAAGCGTGTGAACTAGTTCATGCTAACCGTCCTTTTGAAGCGTGTGAACTAGTTCATGCTAACCGTCCTTCCCTGAAGCGTGTGAACTAGTTCATGCTAACCGTCCTTCTGAAGCGTGTGAACTAGTTCATGCTAACCGTCCTTTTGAAGCGTGTGAACTAGTTCATGCTCACCGTCCTTTTGAAGCGTGTAAACTAGTTCTTGCTCACCGTCCTTTTGATGCGTGGGAACTAGTTTATGCTAACCGTTCTTTTGATGCGTGTGAACTAGTTCATGCTAACCGTCCTTTTGAAGCGTTTAAACTAGTTTTTGCTAACCGTCCTTTTGAAGCGTGTGAACTAGTTCTTGCTCACCGTCCTTTTGAAGCGTGTGAATGAGTTCATGCTAACCGTCCTTTTGAAGCGTGTGAACTAGTTCATGCTAACCGTTCTTTTGAAGCGTGTGAACTAGTTCATGCTAACCGTCCTTTTGAAGCGTGTGAACTAGTTCATGCACCGTCCTTTTGAAGCGTGTGAACTAGTTCATGCTAACCGTCCTTTTAAAGCGTATGAACCCGCACAACAGACCGACGCTCTTACCAACTGAGCTAGCAGGGTGGCGGTAATAACACAATAAGAAGTACCAAAAAATTCATGATAGAATAAATTGGTTTGTGTTATTGCATGTTTAAGAATGAGCTCGTTAAATAGGATTGCATCACCTTGTACATGTTGGTCAAGAAAAAAAATTAATATTCTTATGGTTCCTCTGGGGCTCGAACCCAGGATCTTCTGCGTGTAAAGCAGACGTGATGACCACTACACTAAGGAACCACTATTACAATCATTATTGAGGTGCATATTACAATGTGGGTTGGCAATAGCAAAGTATACTGAATAGGCCCTTTGCAGCTAGTGGTCACGTGCTTGGATACCGCTTAGCAACACAAAACTGGAGAGCAAGCCTTCCAGTAAACAAAAGTTGTAATAGGTCAAGCACGCGTGGTTTTATACGATAGTTTCATCGTTCAAAACGCTTAATCCTTTTGCCCTATCTACAAACACAGTAAGATAATCTTAAATTCTCTCCTTTGGACTCGATTTTTGGTTCGAAGTAACGATATTCTTCGCGTTATCGCGAAAAAATTGTCACCGCCGGCCCGCTCGACGGCTGAAAAACATGGCGACTTCGCAAGGTATGTACTTCAAAACTCTCCTTTTTTTTGGTTTCTTTTCAATTATTGGACTTCTAAAATCTCTAAAATAACAGTTTAGATTGTGAATGGTGATCGATTGTAATTGGACGGCATTTTAATGGACGATTTGTTTATTTTTTGTGAGAGTGATTCCACGTCTAAAGTCAAGACTAACCCATGTTTACATATATTCGCTGTAGATGTTAGAACTCCCGACGAGCCATCACATACCAAGAAAAATTCTTCGTACCATTGTTGTGTTCCCTTGTGTAACGGAGATTCTCGATATCATCCTGATTTAAAGTTTCACCGCTTACCAGGCCGTGCAAGGGATGAGCAATTGAAAAAGGAATGGCTGGTGAAGATACGAAGAGATGTGGGCCCACACTTCAAGGTATATAGGAATCTAACAATATCAATGCACAATACGAATTGCCTGTGGATCTTTAAAAAACTGTAATGAAGATAAAAATAGTTGAATACAGTTACATTGTTATTAAAAGGACATTTGATTTATAATAGGTTAACAAAAGTACCAGAGTGTGCTCAAAACACTTCACTGAGGAAGATTACAATCCTCCCACTGATTCTGGACGTCAGTTGCTAAAAAGAGAAGCTGTACCATCAATCTTTGACTGGTCAACCAAATCCAAAGCAAGAAGAAAGATAATTCGACAAGTAGATAGGTAATGAATATCACATATTTCTACTTCAATACATTTCATTTAGACTTGACTGATGGAATTGTACTTGATGTTTATTTTGGTTTAAACCAAAATAATTTTATAATTTTAATAATTTAGTCTTTTATAATTTTTTATTTAGTGTGAACTGAGTGTGAACTGAGTGTCATCATAATTTCAAAACCTTTTTACAGAGACACTCAGACAGATGAAAGTGATGACAATGAAGATAATAGTCCCAGCACTTCTACAACCTTCAGCATGGATGACCTACAAGCACAAGTCCAGTCACTCAGAGCACAGTTCCAAGATGCACAAAAGCAACTTGAACAAAGTAGAAATGAAACTGCAGCTGCCCTCACTGAAATAAAAAGGGTTAAAGTTGAAGCTGCAAAAGAAATTGAGGACATTAAGAGGCAAGCTGCAGAACAATTAGCACTTAATAAATTTGGGCTTGAGAGATTTGGCACAGACAATGAGATCATAAGATTTTATACAGGTTTCCCATCCTATTTACATATTCAGTTCTTTTTTAAGTTTTTGCAGCCATGTGCTGCACAAATGACATATTGTTATGCCTCTGGAGAAAGAGAAAGTAGACCAGACTCAAGAAATATGCTTCTTGTGGATGAATTGTTTATGTTTTGTGTACGCCTCAAACTAGGTCTATTCGGACAGGATTTAGCTCATAGGTTCCGAATACATAAATCGTCAGTTTGCAGGAAATTGATCACATGGACTAATTTTTTGTATTTTCTTCTTGGTAGTCAAGTGATCTGGCCTTCAAGGCAAGATGTTGATAGGTTTATGCCAGAAGGTTTTAAAAAGCTTTATGCAAGCACACGTGTCATTTTAGATTGTACAGAGATTTTTGTTCAAACACCTACCTCCCTACTACTTCAGTCGCAGCTTTATTCTAGTTATAAGAGTAATACTACACTCAAGGGTTTGATAGGCATTACCCCTAATGGAGCTATTAGCTTCGTTTCTAGCCTTTACACAGGGGGGATTAGTGATAAGGAAATCACAAGGTGCAGCGGCATTCTAGATTTGTTAGAACCTGGTGATTCAGTCATGGCAGACAAAGGGTTTGACATTGAAGATTTACTTAGGGAGAAGCGGGTAGAGTTAAATATTCCTCCGTTTCTTGAAAGTCAGGAACAATTCTCTGCCGCAGATGTTCAAAAAACAAAGACACTAGCAAGTCTTAGAATTCATGTCGAGAGGGCAATAAGAAGAGTCAAAGAGTACCACTTTTTTGATTCAGATGTGCCATTGTCCACTTTAGGTTCAGTCAATCAGTTATATACTGTAGCCTGCCTCCTTACAAATTTTCAAGGCCCACTTATTTTATCCAATGGTAATAATGAGGCATAGTGTCTGTAAGAAGTTGGTGAATGTATGATTAATGTGGCTTACATAACCCATTAGATAATCTTTAATGCAGGTTGGTTTATCATGTGTCTTGGATTGCTTTTTGTAACTATTTCAATTTGTTTGTAAATGAAAACTCAAAAAAAAAAACTAATGAACAAACACAAAATCTAAATAGCACAAATAAATATAATACTAATATGATATAAATATAATAAAAAATAAATTAAGATTATGAATTGATTTGTCATTAATAAAAATAATATAATATTTGTTATCATAAGAAATCTGGCCATGGTTTGAGAACAACAACAAAAATCTTAGTGTATTAATGTAAATAGTAATTGAAGAAAAAACTATCAACTTTGTCCTTTGCTTGCTGGAAAAACACTGAATCAAAATTAATTCTAGAGCAAACAAACAAATTTTCGTCAATGTAACTGAAAAAATCACACCATTCTAATCCTGTGAGTCCAAGCTGGCACTGGATCTGGTAATAATAAATGTCTGTTGTTTTCAGTTTGTACTGGTTAGTGTTCTGGTCCTTGGTGAGATACCTCACATTGTCAAATGATGTTTCCCCCTCTTTAACGACCTTTATTTCTAACAAGCCAAAGGGATTCTGACCATTATTTACGGCATCAAGGTCATAAACTTTCCTGTCTGGGCTACAACCTAGCCATGGGCACTTTGGGTGGACAATCAGCCCAGATGGGAAGAGGTTTACTCTTCCACCCTTTGCATCGCTAGCATAGACCATGGCAGCATGTGGTTCAAGTTCAATGCCTCTTCTCATTGCTGCAGTTTGTACAAATCTGGTGGGGTTTAGCTGATTGACAAGGGTGTCAAAATGTGACACCCGGCGAGCGACAATGCCAAATTTGCTTGCTGTTACCCTTTTTTTTCTGAGCAGGTGCCATACATCACTCTGACTTTGAGTGACTGTTTGCTGCTGCACTCTCAGTGATGACTCTGTTGTCACAGACAATGTTCCAAATATAGATTGTTGACGACTGTCAAGACAGATTGACACATTGTTATTAAATCTGTCCTCTGCACTTGAGAGGGGAAGCTCTGGGAAAGAAGTGCAAGTAAAATCATTTATGATGTAGTCAGTTGACATCTTTTGTTGATATGACAGGACACAGCCTTTTGGGACATTTCCAAACTTGCTCTGTACAAATGGGATATTGCCAAGTTGATCTTGATTGGGCAGAATGGTTGTAAAGAGAGGATAAGGTGGTTGGAAGCCATTAAAGTGCTCTTTTGTGAGGGTAGGATACTGGGTAGATGGGGAATACAAATTACTCTTGATATATCTACTGTACGAAGCGCCAAGTTGGGGTTTTTTCACTAGCACGTCTTGTATTTCTTTTTGTGCGATTTTGGATCCTCTAGGTATGCTCCAACGCTGCTTCATGCTGGTACATGTTAGCTCATCAGGCAATGTCCGATGTCCCAGTTGCTTAAGAAGGGCTAAATAGTAAAGAAGCCCGATCACATGATGGCAGTATCCACCTGCCCCGGCTACACATGAGCACAGCCCAGACAGCAATGTCAAATTGTTGTTCTGGACTGACACCTCTAAAATGTGCGGTGGTTCAGACTTCCTCATTGAGCGGTAACACTTGCATTTAACTCTCACGCACTGGTCGGTATATATCACTAAAAAATTGGAAAAATTAGTGTGAATTGTCTGCCATTCATATCATAATGAAATAGAAAAAACATTTTGGCTATCAAGTACCTTTAACGTCATGTAAATAGCCTGGTTCCGCCATAAATTTGTACGCTTTCGAAGTGCTTGTGCAGCCAGACTTCTCTGTAGCGTAGCTCCCTACATCATCGAAGGTGAGGGAAGGAAAGATAGAGATGTCTTGAGTTTCTACTTCATCTAAAACAAAAATAAATATAAAAATATCAGTACGAAGAATTTTTCTTGGTATGTGATGGCTCGTCGGGAGTTCTAACATCTACAGGAATCTACAGCGAATATATGTAAACATGGGTTAGTCTTGACTTTAGACGTGGAATCACTCTCACAAAAAATAAACAAATCGTCCATTAAAATGCCGTCCAATTACAATCGATCACCATTCACAATCTAAACTGTTATTTTAGAGATTTTAGAAGTCCAATAATTGAAAAGAAACCAAAAAAAAGGAGAGTTTTGAAGTACATACCTTGCGAAGTCGCCATGTTTTTCAGCCGTCGAGCGGGCCGGCGGTGACAATTTTTTCGCGATAACGCGAAGAATATCGTTACTTCGAACCAAAAATCGAGTCCAAAGGAGAGAATTTAAGATTATCTTACTGTGTTTGTAGATAGGGCAAAAGGATTAAGCGTTTTGAACGATGAAACTATCGTATAAAACCACGCGTGCTTGACCTATTACAACTTTTGTTTACTGGAAGGCTTGCTCTCCAGTTTTGTGTTGCTAAGCGGTATCCAAGCACGTGACCACTAGCTGCAAAGGGCCTATTAACTTCTCTTGTTATATCAACCAATATGGAGGCTGTTTTATTGTTATTTATATCTCGAGCGATTTTGAGTCACGGGTTGCACCTCAAGAAGAACTGGCCGGAATGAACCAAATCAACTTGGGCATTTCAGACCACGTGTTATTCTCTTGAGAGCAAAGTTCTGTGTTTGACTTTTATCCATATTCCGCATATATTTTCTCATGAACATTTGTTAAACAAAGAAATGATACTCTAGGGAATGACACGCGGTCTGGAATGGGAAAAAACAGTGGATTAGATCTATTCAAATGACAATATTCACGTCTCGTGTGGATTAATTTTACCAGCTTCTCGCTGAAAACTGGAAAAGTGATTCATGAGGTTCATTCAGGCCCCGTCCACACGTATCCGCAAATTTTTGTAGCCGCAATTTTTTTTTAATGGATACGGATTGCGTCCACACGTGTCCGGAAATGTTTGTGTCCGTATCCTCAAATTTTACGAAAACGGATACGTGTGGACGGTGAAAACGATTCGAATACGCTGCGTGTGGACGCAAACATTTTCGTATCCGCAAAAAATAATTTGCGGATACAAAAATTTCCGCGGATACGTGTGGACGGGGCCTCAGCTGATTGATACCAAACGATTGAATCGGCTCTGGTGGATAAAACATGGCGGACACTATTTCGACATCCTACTGAAGACATTCACCTGATTGAATGTCTAATGTGGAAACATTTTCAAAGATAGCCGTCTTTATTGGAATTGTTACTCACATTGGTGTAAAGTTTTTGGAATATTTGCCATGTTACTAGAGGTTTGTGTTATCGTTGTTTTCTTGTTCATGTTCAAACTAAGTGCGAGTTCATTGATTAAATCATAGTAGAATGTTAATACCTTTAGATTAACGATCACCTTAACATTTGCATCGATTTTGTTTTACAATGCAAAATTGCCAAAGGTAGAATTACATTATTCATCATTTTCTCTATAATTTATAAATTGATTATTAATCTAATTTATTTTGACAAGTACGAAAAAATACCGGTAATAGGTTGCTATCAATAGACGTCACTTCCGGTAATAGCTCTTTTTTGATGGCTTGTAGAATCCTGGAGATTGTTTTGATCTCTTGTTTTCTGGTTTGATGTCGTGAAAATAGTCAAATACAATAGTTTGAGGACTTATTTTGATATGTTTTGACTAAGCATCCGCTAGTTGCCCCCCAGTCAACCGCTTGTTTTCCCCCCAGTCAACTCCAAAAAGTCACGTGATTGATAGTTAGCAATTCTTGTCGCAAATTGACGCTTGCGCACTATAAATTAATAAATTATAAATTAATTCGAATCATGCAAATGTTTGTCGAACCACGCAATAGAATATAACATTGACCCTCATGATTGTCCAAACGCATTATAGATTGTCAATGATTATGCTAATAGCACTAATGAATTTTCACTTTTGGGTAAATGATTGTCCATAAATGCTATGTTTGTCATTTGGTGTTATTGAAGTTGAATTTCGCGCACAAGAAAATACAATCCGCGCATATGAATGTACAAACGCACTATTGATTGTCCATTGATGCCTATGAATGTACACGCATATTCAATTGTCGTTATTGAAAGTTGATCCGCGCTAATGATGCTACTTGTGGTGTTGATGAAAGTACATTACACGTTATTGATACAACTATTGGCACAAATGAATGTACATTTTCTGTTAATGAACAGCAAAAGGTGTATTAAGTTTAGCAGATCTTGAAGATCATACAAAAAAAATTACAAAATATTCCTATTACTACGCATGTTTTATTAGCAGTGCAATAGCAGCCATGGTCTTTCAATCAGCAGCCTAGTCGACATCGCCAGGCTTTCTCTATCAAAGTCCCAAAACATTATATTAGTTATACGAATGAATTAATATTAGAGTCAGTATCAACTCTCGACCAAATCGTTTGAAAACGACGAATAACATAATATTAGAGCATGTATTTCAGTGGTTTCTGCTTTTGACCAGATCGTTTACCCAATCCCTTGGGGAGGGGTAGGTGTTAGTAATGGCGTACAAGTGGCTTGCGGGTTGATACTTTTGATGCTCGTAAAACTATAGCTTTTTTACGAATAAAGCAAAACAAATTACAACATTCATGCCAATTTTACTTGCTCTTTTAGAATTTTGCAGTTTTAACCTTAAATTCCAAAATTGTGGAAGTTCAGGTTCTGGATTAACTCCTTGGATCGGACTTTTCTTAGGTGGAGTGTGGGATCGAGAAATTTTTTTCCTTTGGTATTTCAAGTTGAAATTAAAGTTAAAAGTCTGACATTACTCGAACAATCGCTTTAACGCAGTTATTTTTAGATATTAATGAAAAATATGGCTTTCATGAAAAGGAAACGGTTAAGGGTACTCAGTGAAAATCTATGGATTTATTCCACTTATTTTGCCATTTCTTTTTATCTTTATCAAGCAGGAAATAAAAAGAAAACGTTCCTGCAAATTCCCTAACTTGTGGCCTTGCCAGATCACATGCTAAAACAGGAAGAGAGCGATCGTACACAGCCAGTACCATAGATAACACAATTGATAGTAAAAAGGAAGTCTCAATTTCAAAGGAATGAATGTTCATTGATCACCGCATCAATGCTATCGAAGTGAAAACAGAAAAACGTGAGTAGTGATTTTTATGTGTTCAAAAAACATATATGTATGTGTTTATACACTCTTTAATTTAGGTATGGTCTACCTGTGGTGCGACAAAGGTCCAAATACCACAGGAAGCCCAACCCTATTTATTCAATAGACCCCTTCACAGTTCCCTGCGCCATCTTGAAAGATAGCCGGGACTTTGAATCGAAGCGAGATGAACGGTGACCTTGCAATGATAGAGACCATTTTTTAAAACACCATGAACAATTATTCACATGTCCTTATCATTGCAAGCTCACCGTTCGTCTCGCTTCGATTCAACGGCCCGGGTACCTTTCAAGATGGCGCAGGGAACTGTGAAGGGGACTATTGTTCTGATGCAACTTTTTAAGCAGCTCATCACTTAATAATGATTCTAGCTTTTATGCCTTTGGACTGGCCTTTTACTTTTGTTCAAATAAAGGAATATGTGGGGTTTTTTTCTCTTGCATAGAGTTCCCATCCAGAGAAAGGAACTTTCGTGCTCCTGAACAAATCCTAAACCATATTAGCCCATTAACTTTCTTTTTATCTATCACAATCGGTACAATTGGGCGCCATTTTCCCCCTTCTGACGCTAACAAATTGTGCATGTTTATTTCGCGCTGACTGGCTAATTGCCTCTCACGGACTTAGCTAGTATCATCACTATCGATCATCACAATCGTAAATCTAAAGCAGGTCAAGGGAAACTCCACAATGAGGTTAAAGGATAATCCTAAATCAGGTGCAGGAATATAAATCGGGTAAGGGATGACTCCTAAATCAGGTTAAGCGATTTGGGAGAATCCCTTAAACTGAACTCGGAGTTTCCCTTCACCTGATTCAGGAGTATCCCTTACCTGATTTTGGATTATCTCTTATCTGATTTAGGAGCATCCCTTAACTTGATTTAGAAGCATCCCTTAACTTGATTTTGGAGCATCCCTTTAACTGATTTCGGAGTTTCCCTTAACCTAATTTAGGATATATGTTACAGAAAATGTATTGACTCATCAAACAGTGCTCAAAATTATACTAGCAGTCTGTTCATATTTTTGCGCGACGTCGCATCAAATATGCACGGGCTCAATGCTAACAATTTTTGAGTTTTGTCATGCTGGCCTAGTTACAAAAAAATCATCCAGTAAGAATTTCATCTAAGTTAAAGATGCATTTGCAGCCTCTTCCGATCAGCCTTAAGTATAATATGTGCGCTCTTTCCACTGTTTATCCCCAAAATTCAAAATTTTTAAATGTGAAAATAGAAAGTAAAATGCTAAAATTATCCAGATTCTTGCTACCGTGATGATCACTCTATCTATGGTTGTCCCTGTGACGTCTCTTCGATGACAATACGCGAGTACGCGTTCCATCCAGTATCGGCATCAGCGTCTCCAAAACCCCCACAATTACCCACCCAGAATCCAACGCGTACTTGACCCTTGACTGCAATGTTATCGCAGTATCCCTCGATGTGGCGATGACGGTGAAGATCTTGACTGATACTCATGTATATAACCCCTTCTATTGTTGCTGGTCCGCTGCACTCTGCGCCATTGAATGTGAAGTACCATCTCTTGCAACAGCCTGTACAGCCCGTAATGCGTAGTGTTCCGTCAAAGAATACACGAAGTGACGTGTCGGCTTTATTCTTGTTAAAGATACATTCCTAAGAGAGAAAAAAACAACTCCAGTTTTGACTTGTCTGCATGCCGTATGCTGTTTTTGAGTGTTAGCCTTCATTCTTTGTAGAATGTTCACGTGTTGCAGTGAAGGTCCGTATGATTTCAAAGTGTTTTTATTGTTGCAGTTGTGCATTATTCATTATTTTACCGTAACCTCCTCCGCAGCTAGCTTAACTGCTTTTGGCGGGGTTGCTTTCCTGTTCCTAGGGCCGGGCTACCTGTGGTATGGAGACACTATATTGTGACCGCGGGATACTGATCCCTTTATCACACAGAAACTCCAAGCGCCTAAGAATTGGAAAGGAGATGCAGGCGGAGGAGGCTAATTTTTACCGTTGGTATTTGGGAATATTTTGACGCTAAAATGAGGTTAGTACTGAATTACTGAAACTGTTATCATGAGGCAAAGCGGTACAACGTAAAAGTTTATATATATCGCATATACAATAACATAACTGGTTAATACCTTATCAAGCCATTGTCTTTATCGTCTTCTTTGCTCCACGTACATTGCTTCCGGTTGACACCAGGACAATCAGATCCCTTGGGTCCAGGGTCTCCACGGTCACCTTTAGGTCCGGTCTCTCCCTTGGCATCTCGTCCGTGGTGGCCTGGTACTCCAGGCATACCATTGTTACCAGGGACACCGTTGTTACCTGGTAAGCCTTGAGGGCCTGGAGGACCCCGGGGACAATTCTTCAAAGACAAAATCGATGTGATATCAATTAATTTTCTTTCTTTCTTTCTTTCTTTCTTTCTTCTTTCTTTTTTTTTTTTTTTTTTCTTTTCTTTTTTTCTTCTTTTTTAGCCAACCAAATTTTTTGGCAATATTTAACAGACACCCATAATAAAGATATGTTTTCTGTATTTTAATGACAGCACGTTTATTAGCGCCGTCCTCTTCATTCTCGTACCCAAAGCCTTACTCAGCTTTCTAACGAAAAAACTTTTTTTTTTGGTTAGAAGGATCTGGTTACAAGAATGCGTTTTCTCAGGAAGTGCTACTGCGGTTTTGGAAAGATTGTGTCTAGATGGAATACTCGCACTCCTGGTGATTGACTAGATGGAATACTCGCAGTCCAGGTGATTAACTAGATGGAATACTCGCCAGTCCAGGTGATTGACTAAATGGAATACTCGCAGTCCAGGTGATTGACTAGATGGGATACTCGCAGTCCAGGTGATTGACTAGATGGAATACTCGTAGTCCAGGTGATTGACTAAATGGAATACTCGCAGTCCAGGTGATTGACTAAATGGAATACTCGCAGTCCAGGTGATTGACTAGATGGAATACTCGTAGTCCAGGTGATTGACTAAATGGAATACTCGCAGTCCTAGATGGAATACTCGTAGTCCAGGTGTGATTGACTCAATGGATACTCGCGGTCCAGGTGAGTGTATAAATGGAATACTCGGAAGTCCAGGTGATTGAGTGATCCATGGGATCCTCTCGTCAATCAGCGGATGCGAGTTTGTCCCATTAGTCAATCACCGGACTCGAGTCTTCATTCGCCACAAACACCTTCGAAGATATCCAAAACCGCAGTATTAAGAATT